>NC_139711.1:15187709-15325209 GCF_964188405.1 Protomyctophum parallelum
CCGAGGTTTACCGTTAATGATCATCAGTATACTCAGATGTGTACTGAAAGTCTGAAACACCACACACAGAGTAAACTTGAGAAAGGAGTTCAACTTGGCTGAGTGCCGCAGTGGTATGTTGATGAACTGTCCTGTCGCTTTTGGAAGGTGGTTTTACTGCGTTTGGAAGCCATGTGAAATAATATTAAATAAAGCTATATGAAAAAGCGGTCTCTCCACCTACTTATTTTCCAGCTGCGGAAGACTGCTATATACTCACACCAGTCCTTCTAATGGTGCCGGTCCACGGCAGAATAATCTAATTTAGCCAAAGTGCAGAAATTTGGACTATATAGTTTCCAGCAACGTCTTGTCATAGATAGCCCCCTCTCTCTGATCTCCGCCCCCTCGCCGTGTTGTGGGGCAAACAGAACCATAGCTGAACAGTGTGAATGACTCGGTGTAAAATTACTCATTTGCCGACTAAAGATTGAACGGAAAACTAATGGAAAGACGAGGCTTGAGCTCAACATACGTACAAGCTATTAGGAAGAGAGCTTTATCTCCACAAAATCGGGGAATGGGATATTATGAACATACTCACACACAGAATGGAAAGATGATTTTGACAGCTACTGCCCCACGTTCAAGGCTACAAACTATTATACATATATATTATAAGAAGACTTTAACAAGATACAATACAATGTAGATCGGGTGCATGGTTTTTAACGGTTGAATCCGTTCATTGAAAATAGCTGATCTGCAAGCTCATGACCAGCTAGACACCCAATTAAAATAGAACCCTCATAGATTGTATAAACGTGTATGTGGCTTAATGAAATGACCAATGCTTGGCTGTTATGCATCCAGTTCTGTGCGCTGTCAGCCGTGCACATTAGCTTGATACTTGACTTGATTGTTTGATAGAAAGTCCAGACAATAAAGTCCGTCCTTCTGTTATGGCACAAGTATGAACCGAGCAAATCTGCACCATTAAAGTATAGTGTAATAGCATGGAAAAGTCACTGTTTACAAGCTCGTCATGTCACTCTAGCAAAGTGATTGATCTCTCCTAGGGTCCTACTTGCCCCACAACAAGGATGCGAGCTGGAAGCGAGAAATGTTTACGATATTTAGCTGGGCCCTATAGGACTCTTCAGGTTGTGTGGCAAAACATCTCAAGTCACACTCACAATGTCACATATAGAGCATGGGCTAGTCATACAACCAATCTGTAAATGGTGCATTTATATAGCGCCTTTATCCAAGGCGCTTTACAGAGATTTTGCATTACATTCACCCATTCACACCATAGACTGTCAAAAATATGGACAAAGCGTTCCCCGGGTCCAACATGAACGTAAAATGAAGCCTGTAATAATATGCTAATTCCTGATGTAAGTCGCCATCTTTGGTACCAGCTGGCCATTGGCTGGCTCCGTTTTGTATACCAGCTGGTCATTGGCTGCCCAGACAACGAGGCGGGACTTCCCCCCTTCTTCTCCGTTGGTTTTTATTTTGACTCGAGTGGGAGGGGAATCCCGATCATAGACTGTAATGGTAGCCACGCCCCTCAGAACATACGCGATGGTTTTTTTTCTTTATGGTCATTTTTTTAATTAATGGGACCATCATTTTCCAAAAAGAATATTATGACATTAGAAATGAGACTTTAAACTAGTGACTGGAAGAAGAAAGTATTCATGACCATGTTTATTAAGGTAATACAGTCTAGGTGAAGTTGGGCCAAAATACATGGGCCTCTATGGAGCTATGGGGCTTTTTGGGTCCGGTCCAGCGCCACAACAGGCCATTATATGAACTACCGATTTCAAATGAGGCTTCACGAAATATCTGGCTGACTGCCCCCCTGATTCACACACACATTCATACACCGATGGCAGCAGAAACCATGCAAGGCACCAACTAGCACATCGGGAGCAATTAGGGGTTCAGTGTCTTGCTCAAGGACACTTCGACAGTAACTCTGGAGGAGCCCGGGTTCGAACTGGCAACCTTACGGTTACCATCCAGGCACTCTACCCCTGAGCCACCGCCGCCCCCTGCGTCTCTGTCTCACATTACACACACACACGTGTGTGCGCGCCTGTGTGTGTGTGTGCTGTGCGCATGCGTGTGAATGCATCTTTGTGTGAATGCATCTTTCCAAACCAGCACTTGAGGTTATGATCCTGCTGCCATCTGAACCCTCTATACAGATCTTGTATACCACACACACACACACACACACACACACACACACACACACACACACACACACACACACACACACACACACACACAATTTCAATAATGTAGGCTTTGATTTTCTTACTCCCTTCCCTTCCCCTCCTCCATCCCCATTCTACTCTTCTTTTTCTTTCTCTCTCTCTCTCTCTCTCTCTCTCTCTCTCTCCCCCGCCCATGCCTCCCCTGTCCTTTTTTGGCCTGGCCTTCCTTGTCCTCTCTTCCCCCTATCCAGCCTCTGCTCCTAAGCTGCGGCACATGCAAGGTCAGTCTCTGATGGAGGGGGACAAGCTCTACGTGAAGTGCGAGGCGTCCGGGAACCCCGGGCCTTCCTTCCGCTGGTACAAGGATGGACACGAGCTTCAGAAGGGCCGAGACCTCAAGATCAAGACCAACAAGTGAGTCAGACCTTCCAAGGTGAAGCTCACAACATTATACTTTTTGTTTTGCTTGTTGAAAACGTGACGCATTGCGTTAGCCATGACTCGGAGCTTCAGCACCAGACCGCTGAGGCTAGGAAGGGTACATTCAGTCAGTGTGCCCCGGGCTGACGGGGACTCCTCAAATATGCCACATATGTGTTATAGATTAATATATTCATATATTGCTAAATATAGAATTATCCAGTGTGTTGTCAAACGGCACCGAGTTCCAAGCAACTCTCCTGCTCGCAGTGTTATTTCTTTCAGCAGAATTAGTCATCTAAATGGCAAAATCTCACTCTTTTAGTGTTTTAGTCTTAGTCACAATGCAATGTTAATTTTGCCAGAAAATATTTAGTCTAAGGGCTCCATTTTTGTTCGAGCTTTCTCAATACACAATTTGGGGATTTAGCACTAAAGTTGGTATTTTGGTTACCTGTCTAAATCCCTAAAACACCTCGGTTACCCATTACATTATGCATATGTGTGGTTTAATTAAACCAATCACCATACCACATGACATTGCCTTTAAGAGATCCCTTATCCGTTGCTCGTTTTTCTTTTTCTTCCCCACCCCACACAGAGCCAAGAACACTCGTCTTTTCATTGAGTCACAACTCGCTCAGATCTTGCTTGTTTCTAATATTTCAAAGTAATATGTTGTTATGGCTGGCCCAAAACCTATAACCAAAAACAACCAAACAAAAGAACAAGGGTGCTCTCCTGCGGCCACCCCTGCAGCCTGTGGATAAATGCAGATCTGAAGTGCTGTAAGAGCAGGTCTATTAAATAGTGTTTGGAGAGACAATGGCCAGGTGTCTCCCCTTCCACTAATCATCTCTGGCTCCACCCTCCAATCCAGCACTGCATTAGAATGGTTAAAGGCACAGCCACACACACAGAACCCCAGAGTAGACTAAAGGCCCAGGGGGCTTTCATTTGGTATATAGATTGTGCGTGTAGGCCATAGCTCATAGTGGTCTCTACGAAACGGTATCAAGCGAAAGTTCAGTAAATCAGATTAAACCCCATTTGCTGCGCTATGGGGTGATGAAACTGAATGAGCAAATGGAATCGTGCACACCGCACAATGCCTGGCACAAGCCAAATAACTTATTTGACTAAACAATAGAGTGTCACAGTCCCGCCCCATCGAGAGACCCGGAAAATAAATCGCCGTTCATTTTCCTCATAGGCATTTCTTAAAGTATTTATTTAAAGACGGTTACGCCGCGATCAAAGCCAACTCGGATCGTGACAAATCATGACAATGAACACAATATTTTGGGCCGATCAAATCATTAGAAAGAAGAAAATAAAGGCAGGACACAACACTATTTGTTTTGTTTTTCTTCTTCTTATTATTATTTGATCGGCCCAAAACATTTTGTTCATTGTCATGATTTGTCACGATCCGAGTTGGCTTTGTCCGCGGCGTAACCGTCTTTAAATAAATACTTTAAGAAATGCCTATGGGAAAAATGCATTGGGATTTATTTCCTGGGCCACTCGTTGTTCTGAAAGGGGGAGGGACTGCGACGCTCTATTATATAAAAACAATGGACACGAGGAAGTGTCAGGCACTCTGATTATAGGACAATTACAAAGAGATGCGTAGGAGAATAAGGAGAGATGACGCAGCCTGCACTACGCAGACATCTCCATGCAGGCCAGCTCTTTACCAAACTAATTTGGCATACGGTGCTTTTAAACTCCACTATCGCCTTCCCAAATGTGTGTGACCAAAATAGCAATTTAGGAGAAAGCGTGCCAGCACGCCCATGACCACACCGCTAGGCGCAAATACTGGTGTCGGCAAAATAGATAGCAGGTGACGCTGGACCAATATACCATTAAGGGACAGAGCAAGCTCCTATATTCGTAATTTTCGGGCAGCGGCTGACGGCAGCGACAAAAATGGAGCCTTCGTTTTTTTAATAAAACACAATTTAGTCTTAATCTAGTCTTAGTCGACTAAATATCAAAATCTTCTTTTAGTCTTTTAGTCTTAGTCAACAAAACGCCTAACCTACCACAGAGACACAGGACTAATGTACTTGTGTCATCATGGGTTTGAATCCTAACCATTGTCATCCACTAAACTCACTTTCTGTCCCTTGCCAATGAAGTATTAAAAAAAACAATGTAGCAAAGTATGGGCACCTCGGTTACTGTCAAATCATTCCTTGTTGATTTGGGACTGGACAGCTTCCATTTGATCGATTTAGCCACATGATCTAATAAGCAATGATTCTGTCCATACTATTTTGAAGAGCAGCGGCAGAAATGTACATGGAATGCGGTATCTGCGTATATTCTGAAAGCCTCTCTCTCTCTCTCTCTCTCTCTCTCTCTCTCTCTCATGAAGGAAAAACTCAAAGGTGCAGATCGGTCGTGTGCGTGTGGAAGACTCCGGCAACTACACATGTGTGGCAGAGAATTCGCTAGGACAAGAGAATGGAACGAGCATCATCAACGTCCAGATCTGTGAGCATCTGTCTGTCTGTCTGTCTGTCTTGTTGTGTCAGGATATGTATGAGGCCTAGTTCCTCTGGACAATTGGGGGAGCCGCCATAGCAAGACATCTGATATGACTTGATCCTTGGCGCGGTAGCAGTGGCCAGCAAAGATTGCTCTACGACGTGCTATGCTTGTTGTTGTTGGTGTCAGTTCACCATAGTCTGTAGTAGGCACATAGGCTACTCTCTGTGTGTGTGTGTGTGTGTGTGTGTGTGTGTGTGTGTGTGTGTGTGTGTGTGTGTGTGTGTGTGTGTGTGTGTGTGTGTGTGTGTGTGTGTGTGTGTGTGTGCGTGTGCGTGCGTGCATGCGACAAAGTCACAAATTGACAAGTAGGAACCAGTAGATTTTCAACACAGTATTATGGTGTTCTGTATATCAGCTGTAGGCGGCGGGCTCGTGCGTGTAGTACGTGCATGCACGCAACGTTATTAAAATGCAGTATACCGAAAAACAAAAACAAAGCACCATTACACTAGTACTGTATGTGCCAAGCCTTCTTCATCGTCCATGTCTCAGCACCATATAGCAGCAGGATCCTCGTGACATACATGGGCAGCTGCCTGGCGCCCGCATGCGGCCCGGAGGTTATTAGGATTACTGCTATATCATCATATGATTTCAGCTGTTACAATTCCAAACACACAAACATGACCCGCTTTACTTACTTCAGTCTATGTAGCTTAACAATACTAGTATTAAAATGTTATTGTCTTTTTTTATGTCCAATGTATTTGTATTTAGTTCATAAAGTTAACATAACTATAACTAAATGCATTTGAAATTATTGCTTTTCAGGATTCCTATTCAAAAATAGCAAAAGATAATTCAGTATTTCAATTCAAATATATAGTTTTGAGCTTGTAGATCGGCTATTTTTGCTACGACAGTAATATGCAATGTGGCCCTCTGGAGTGAGTGTGGAAATATAGTGGCCCTCGCCATCCTCAAAGTTGCCCAGTCCTGACATGAACTGATATCTTTGGATTTACATATTTACGTTACCGTGAACATGACATACTGTAAAGGCGCTATAAAGTCCTGATGAAAGTCAGGTGGTGCCGTGGGAGGAGAACGATATTTCCCCCCCCCCCCCCCCCAAAAAAGAAAAACGTTTGTGAACCCCTGATCCATCGTACCTATTTATAGATGTAGCTTTTTACAACCGCACACGACGACTGACTCACTTTTCCCATTCCTGCCAAGCTCATTTTCTTTCCATCCGTCCCATCTGTCCCTCTCTCTCTCTCTCTCCCTCCCAGTGACCACCACCACCACCACGGTGTCGCCAGCTGTGAGTCATACGCGGCGCTGCAATGACTCGGAGAAGGCCTACTGCGTCAACGGAGGAGACTGTTACTTCATACATGGCATCAACCAGCCGTCCTGCAAGTAAGTCAGCACTCTCGCTCTCTGGGCCTCTGGGCCGTCTTGCTGGCTTTCCTCCCTGCTTCCCACCTTCTCTCGCTCCGCTGTTTATTTGGTGTTTCTGTCTCTCAGTGGTGGAACGTAAACTGTAAGCACAGTTTACTCAAGTACTGTAGGCTACTTAAGTATATTTTGAGGTATTTGTACTTTACTTGAGTATTTCCAATTTACTCCATTACATTTATTTGAAAACTTTAGTTACTACTTTAGTTACTAGTTACAAAACATAGCTATAGTACACCAGTAAGACGCCCTGAGGGCGAGAAGCGCATCAGGTGTGGGAATTATTATTATATATTATTATTATTTTTTACATTTTCGGGCCGGGTAGGGCGTAAAATGTGTGCTAATTAGTAAGGCCAGGCGGGGCCCAGTTAGGGCCGGCCCCTAATGTTTTTTAGATCTCCATACATGGAGCTGACCTGTTCTGACATTCCATATGTTGATCCTTTCCCACCCGTCCTTCCTCTTCGATGTCTCATCATTCTCAGCGGGTGCAGTTCTTAGTTCAGACTAGTCATTGGTCCGACAAACGACAACCTACCTCAAACCCTAACCTAACCATAACCGCAAGCATGCATGTCGGATTAATGCTCCGTCGGAATTACGTGCGGATCCCGGATTTGATGAGGTCAGTGTCGTGATCTCCGTATATGGCCACATATGGAGCATGTCACGAGGCGTGACGGACTGACTGCGACCTACAGGCGCAATTAACCAATTCAGCCCTACAGTGTACATGTATATACATGTATGTATTTATACATTTCGGCCATTTGAAAATAGTAGGGCTGTGCCTTCTGTCTTTCTCTCGATCTGACTTCAACTACACGCACCACATATATTTATATCACACTCACGCACGCATGCATGCACGCACACACACAGGCGTGCACGCATACACCACATATCTTTATGTCGCACGCGCACACACACACCACATATCTTTATAGCACACACACCACATATCTTTATAGCTCGCACGCACGCACACACACACACACACACACACACACCACATATCTTTATAGCACACACACCACATATCTTTATAGCGCACACGCGCGCGCGCACACACACACACACACACACACACACACACACACACACACACACACACACACACACACACACACACACACACACACACACACACACACACACACACACACACACACACACACACACACACACACACACACACACACACACACACACACACACACACCTCCTCCAAGAGCCTCACTGTTACAGTTGCCGTCTATTCCGTTACATGCCTTTTGGTGAACAGTGAAATGCTTTGCAATGACACTTCCCAGAGGGAAATCCAGGGAGTTGAGAGCATGACATTGCATCGGCGGGTAGAATAATTAAGTCATAAATATGCATACTTTTTAGGATGTGTGAGGGTTGATATTTCCACCAACTGGCCCAGGTATATGAAATGGCTGCTGCAAGATGTCGATATGCTGTACTGCTAAAAGAAAAACAGTGGTTTTTCACACTATATGGGTCGTGGATTTTGCTCTGATCATTAGGTCAAGACCGTGTGGTTCATCGTGGTAGACATTTTTGTCTAAATTAATCTTTTGCCACAGACTTACAAAATGAGTGGCCAATAATTGCGACGTGATCACCAGTGTGGTTGCCGCGATGAGAGTCACACTTGCAAATTAACCAAGTTCGTACAACACATGGGTCTCCATGTGACTACCTGGATTCTCCATTATATGAAGATCACGACACTGACCTAAACCCTGGATAGCCATACATGGTGAAGACATAATATATGGAGCCGGCCAGCAACTCCACACCAGATTAATAGTTTTAACTCCTGTTTCTCAACTGTGCCGTATTAAGAAGCTCTGTTGTTTCAGCGCGACCTCTTACTGGTATTACGAGAAACACAAAGAGCTAGCCCTGAATGACCATAACAGGTCTGTAACTCTGGGAGTGTATAAATGGAACCAAATGGACCCCTTAACTCTCAGAGTTAAGGGGGTCGTCAAAAACATTTGAGGCGCACTATTACTAGTTGAACTCCAAATACGCCATAGTGTCGTAGTAAGTAAGTCATACCGAATGTTCAGAAGAAAACCTGGAGACTTGGCATTCAGTAATTGGGTATTATGATCAAAATAAGAACATTATAATGTGTAAAAAAGCAATTGCAATCAAAACAATTGCCACGGACAAGACCAAGCCTTTGCCACGGACATGTTGACGACCCCTGGTCACTCAGGACCCAATTCAATCAAAGAACGCATTCGTTCTGTACCCGTGACCCTGTCAGGACACCCCGAAAAGCACTTTGTGTTGATCTAGATTCTAGAGCTTTGCCAGAAAGCTCCTCAGTAGCTGTTGGGCTTTGTCATCCTTTGTTGGGCCTGTCTGCCGGAGTCAGAGGATAACGGGACATAAATAAAGAGCGCTGTCCGTGGACCGTCCATGCCGCTCGCTCAGCTCGCTCAGCTCCGAGAGATGTACACTCACCGGTTCACAAACAGTGAGTCAGGACCCATTTCTGGGTCGCAGACACATCTTTATGGGTCCCTTAATTTTTTTGTTTCCTACATCTTACATTCCTACATTTTTAATTGTCATCATTTCAAAAACATAAAAAAATATAAAACATGCCCAAAAATGCAATTAATTAAAAACATATTCAGTGATTTTTTTCTTCAGTAATTTCATGAAGAAATGAAAGAAGAATCTAAGACATTAGAAGACAAATGTTTAAGAAGTAGTGAAAATAGCCGATCTACAAGCTCACAGTGCGCAAATTAAAAAATCATGGCATTAGAAAAATTAAAATCACAATTTAGCACACTTTCCTCTCAGTATCATTTGTAGGCAACCATGGGATACAGTACACAAAGCAAAGGTTTGGTTAACTTAAGACCTACAGTAGTTAGACTACAGGGTCAGGGCTTGCTGCATGAGGTGAAGTATTGCATCCCAACCCATTTGCCATGCAGTCTCTTCTTCACAACGGCAGCTAACATTAACCTAATTGTGTTAAAGCTCACCAATAGCCAATAGCCATGCCTTGGCACACCTCGGTGTACGCACGCACACACAGCGTTAGCGCCTGCCAGCCACAGGCAACGCAACATTACATTGATTGAATTGTCACCCGTTATCACACTAAACGTTGATGACTCAGCACAATATCCATGGCCGTAATTGGTCTGTTCTCGGTTTGAGTGCAAAGGAAAGAGCACAATGAGACACAGGCTTTTGGTTCATTCAGAGGCTGGAAGAGGTGTACTTGTCTTCGGTGGTGGAAAAAGTACTCACATTTCTTACTTAAGTAAAAGTATCAATACTGGAATGTAGACATAATAATAAAATCTGTTACAAGTGAAAGCTGCAGGAATTCAAAATATACTTAAAAGTACTGGTATCAAAATGCAGTTAGTACTACAGTACTGATTATGCAGAACTTCCCGTTTCAAGATTTCAAATGTATAAAAGTGGTTAATGTATGTTTTGTACTAATCATCAAGTTAGTTACTGCGAGAGTGAGGTCTAGCCAACACCAACTCGGGATTCCTGGATCGCTGCCCTCCACAATTTCCTATACATGTAGTGGAGTAAGCATACAATATTTGCATCAAATAATTGAAAATCGGAAATACTCCAGTAAAGTAGAAATATCTCAAATGTGTACTTAAGTACAGTACTTAAGTAAATTTAAGTAAAGTTACTTGCCTGCTTCTCTTTTTTTCTCAGGAGGAAGAGTCAGTGGTTGGGGGGGGGGGGGGGGTGTTTGGGGGTGGCTGAGAAAGAATGAGGAATGAAAGGATCAACTGTAAAGACTCTGCTGACATAGCTCTGCTTCTGCTCCAACTATCTCCCTCTCTCTCTCTCCCCATCCCCTCCCCCCCCTCTTTCTCTCTCTCCATCACCCCCCCCCCCTCTTTCTCTCTCTACATCACCCCCCCCCCCCTCTTTCTCTCTCTCCATCACCCCCCCCCCCTCTCTCTCTCTCTCCATCACCCCCCCCCCTCTCTCTCTCTCCATCACCCCCCCCCTCTCTCTCTCTCCATCACCCCCCCTCTCTCTCTCTCCATCACCCCCCCCCTCATTCTCTCTCTCCATCACCCCCCCCTCCTTCTCTCTCTCCATCACCCCCCCCCCTCATTCTCTCTCTCCATCACCCCCCCCCTCATTCTCTCTCTCCATCACCCCCCCTCATTCTCTCTCTCCATCACCCCCCCCCTCTTTCTCTCTCTCCATCACCCCCCCCTCTTTCTCTCTCTCCATCACCCCCCCCCCCTCATTCTCTCTCTCCATCACCCCCCCCCCTCATTCTCTCTCTCCATCACCCCCCCCCCTCATTCTCTCTCTCCATCACCCCCCCCCTCCTTCTCGCTCTCCATCACCCCCCCCCCTCTTTCTCTCTCTCCATCACTCCCCCCGTCCTTCTCTCTCTCCATCACCACCCCCCCCCCCTCTTTCTCTCTCTCCATCACCCCCCCCCCCTTTCTCTCTCTCCATCCCCTCCCCCCCCCTCTTTCTCTCTCTCCATCCCCTCCCCCCCCCCTCTTTCTCTCTCTCCATCCCCTCCCCCCCCTCTTTCTCTCTCTCCATCCCCTCCCCCCCCTCTTTCTCTCTCTCCATCACCCCCCTCTCTTTCTCTCTCCATCCCCTCCCCCCCCCCTCTTTCTCTCTCTCCACCCCCCCCCCCCCCCTCCTTCTCTTCCCTCTCTTCATCCTGCTCTATTTATAGCTCTGTGGTAAATTGCTGAGTGGTCAGAAGTGAGTCTTCTGAGGGTTTTTGCTGTAATTGATTCAAAATGCAAGTTGTCTGGTTGGTGGTGAAAGGATGCCCACCCGGGGTTTTGTGAACAGTGAAGGCTGCATGGATGAAGGCTCTCTTTTGTTTTGCACGTTATTCATTAATACGTTGGACAAAGTATGTGAATTAAATCATTGTAGTTCCAACACAGAATAGAGGGTATGTGCATGCCGAAAGTGAGTGGCAAAGTGAGTTTAATGTCGTTTAACGTAGTTTAATGCAATCAGATCTGGCTTTTCTGTTTGGATGGATGGGCTGTCATCAAGGCTAATGAGCGACGGCTCATTAGAGACCTGATAATCGTAACAATGTGATTCACGAGGTTTTGGAACTATTGTAAGTTGATTCTGTTTGTGATTTACCTGATTCCAACTATTACCTTTTTTATAAATATATTTTCTTGAAGGCTTTAAATCCCAGATGAAGTCAAGACAAAGAACCATTTAAGCCCATAATTTATTCTGACCTCTCTCCAAAAGCCAGAGCTGTCCTGACCCCTTATCCATGCTTTGTAAATGATGGATAGTTAGTATGGACTAAAATGGTTCTTCGTCTAAACTCTTCAGTTATTGCAATAGCTAATCGGTTAAGCTTATGAGTCAGATGCAATTTCAGACATTCAAGCACTCTGCTGGGCAGATTTTTGAGGGGCGCTATAGCCTTCCATCCATAATGCATGGCTTTCCAAAGTTACGTCATGTGGCAGCCAAGTCTATGGACTTTTAATGTTTGTTCAGAGCCTTTTTTAACAAAAAAACATCTGCCAGACAAGTCTATGGACTTTAATGTTTGTTTGGGGCAGGTATGATGTCATTCGTTTGCCAGCCATGTCTATGGACAAATTAGACATTAATGTTTGTTGGGTGCAGTAAATGACAATGCAAGATGTCATCTGACTGATAAATTACTGCCCTGGCTGCGCCCCTCACTTCACACAAGTGTGGTTTTTGAGGGGCGCTAGCCCCTCCTATGCCCAGCAGCCCATAGCAATGATTTGAATGATTCATTCCATACTTTTATTTTTAAAGGAATACTATATAGGCAACTTGTAGTGTTTTGTACAAGGAAGTAGTGTTGGTTATAAATTCAAACGTAGCTCTGCCCCTCCACTCCAGCCCCCTCCCCCCGCTTCTCCCAATTTTCAATGTAATTAGATGGGCCAATTAGCCCCTTTTTTGGATGTCAGTCATGTCACAGCCACTTTTACTTATCAATAGCATCTTCCAGTCACTCTTATTTTGTTTTATTGTTTAATAGTCGTTTCTAAACGCTAAGCATGACATGGGCTACAGTCAGTCAGTCATACATACATTAGACTCGGTTAGACCCAAATCGGACATCAGAGGTATGTATTACATTCGATCACATTACGGTGATTATATAAAACGTAATTCTTCTTCTTGGGAGGGGCAGTACCTGTGTGCTACGTGCACCCTTACACTGTTATTTGCTAGAACGCTGCTTTAAAAAACAAATATATATTCAAAGATTTGTACAAATTACCGGTATGTATTGTAGACTAACCTACAAACAGCCTGTGTAGGCTGTCTACCACAGTTCAGCAGTGCAGATTACAACGCAATTATTATTATTAAAGGAGACAAAATAAATGTCTTCCATTCTGATAAACATTCCTTCTGTTGACATGCTTTTTCAATGAAATAAGATTAAGACGGTTATTGTGTACTCACTACTCAGCCCTTATGGTAGGCCTACAGGAGTGTGGGAGTTTTGTCATTGTTACAATTATTCATATCTAAGAAATGCATTCCTAGTTTAGTTTAAAGATCACGCTCTGTTGAAGAGGTTTGTGAGGGTGTGTCAGACACACCAGCCATAGAGTAGATCAGTGGTTTTCAACATGTGGGCCGGGGCCACACTAGTGAGCCCAAATAATTGAATATAACATTGATATATGTTCACTGTGATACTTCTAAATTAGCTTAAAGTATATCTGACCACTTAACAAGTGGGCCCGATCCAGAAAAGGTTTTGAGACTTGAGAACCACTACTCTGTTTCCCAAACATTGGGTCGGGACCATGGAGTATTTCATATAGGATTAAAAAAAAAAGGAAAATCAATCAAGCATACTTCGAAAGAAGAATCTGAGAAAAATCTTAAGAAATTCCATAAATAAGACTTAGTGAAAATAGCCGTAGATCAGCAATTTTCACTAGTCTGGGTCCCGGGGAAACTCCAGCCAATAGGTTTGGGAATAACTGCGACCAGATGTGTGATCTCTTCTAGTGACATCTGCATAGGGCAGATGTGAGCCACATGACAGGGATGATATCACTGTATCTCTCTCTCTCTCTCTCTCTCTCTCTCTCTCTCTCTCTCTCTGTGTGCAATGAGTTATTTTCGATAAGCTTTTTGGTTGACTCTTTTGGACACAGACCTTTTACTTGGACACCTTTTACTTGTGTAACAATATGTTGTTATATATGCTGTTATTGCTACGTTTTACTTCTTACTCCTTCCACTAAACCAGTTTCTAGCACATTCTCTCTGCTGTCTCACTGTATTCGTCTCACCCTCCGTCTCGGCTAAATTACATTTAAAATGTAATTTAGATGTTATTGTAATGTGGACAGATGCTACAGCCTAGGTCCATTGTTTACCTGGTATGCTACAGTTTCACTTTCAATGTACAGATTATTCTTTTTGATAGTGTAATGTTTAGACTGATTGCTAGGTTCATTGTTTACCTGGTTTCAATGTACACATTATTATTTTTGATAGTATATGTTTAAGTCGCTTGTGGATAAGAACGTCCGCACTAAGTGCCTAAATTGTAAATTGTATGTGCGTCTCTCTCTCCATCCTACTTTTCTTTGTCTTCCCCTGTCCTCTGTCCTCCCCCCCCCCCCCTTGTCCTCCCTCTACCAGGTGTCCTAATGACTATACGGGGGACCGCTGTCAGAATTCCGTCATGGCCGGCTTTTACAGTACGTCCACTCCACTCCCGTCTGTGTCTTTTCCACTGGGATAGTAAGCAGTTGTTCTCAACCTGTGGGTCAAAACACCCAGGGGGGTCCCCACATGATTTTAGGGGTGGGTCTCAGATTGTAAAACCTCAAAAAGAAAAGAAGTGGTCGGAAAAAAGGGCAATTTCTTCATCCAAAGTAACAAACTATACCATAAACTATACTATCAAAAAAAATTCAAAAATTGGCCAAATTGTCAAATAATATAAAATTGTGAAAATAGCTGATCTCGCCTCGCATTGTGAGCTAGTAGATCTGCTATTTTCACAATATTTATCTGTGAGAACCGAGGCAAACAAAATGTAATGCCTCAACTCCAACAATTCCAAGTGCTTATCAGGGTGGGGGGCTCCCCAGTTCAAATATGATTTGGGGCGGTCACAGGCTGAAAAGGTTGAGAGCCACTGGGATAGTGCATGCCGTGCTAGAGGGGTTGGATGGAGGGGAGCACTGTGGCTGTGTGTATGCAGTGGTGGACAAGTGGTTTACAAATTCCTCAGTAGTTTTTACACTTCCAAGATGTTTTTAAAAAATGTTCAAAATCAGCAGATGTACAAGCTTTGTGCCGTGCTGTGAGCTTGTGGATCTGCTATCTTTTTTAAAGCCGACGCAAAAATCTAAAATGACACAGATGCTTCCCCGGGGTTTTAGTATTAAAGAGATTACTCCCCCCGTGGAGACTGGAATTCATGGGTATTCTTTTGTGTTTTTGTCGCATTCCTAAGCTAGACAATAATTCGATGACCAGCAGTAGTTCCCTAGCCTTGTTTCCAGCCTGATTCGCTGCGTTCCATGATTTATTTTGGGCCAAAACAAACAACGGAATGCAGCGAATCAGGTTCCCTCATAGTTCCCTGTGAAGAGTCACAAATGAGACTCTTTGGTACTACAGAGCGTCGCAGTCCCACCCCCGACGAGGGCCAATGAGACTCTTTGGTACTATAGAGCGTTGCAGTCCCACCCCTGACGAGGGCCAATGAGACTCTTTGGTACTATAGAGAGTCGCAGTCCCACCCCTGACGAGGGCCAATGAGACTCTTTGGTACTATAGAGCGTCGCAGTCCCACCCCCGACGAGGGCCAATGAGACTCTTTGGTACTATAGAGCGTCGCAGTCCCACCCCTGACGAGGGCCAATGAGACTCTTTGGTACTACAGAGCGTCGCAGTCCCACCCCTGACGAGGGCCAATGAGACTCTTTGGTACTACAGAGCGTCGCAGTCCCACCCCTGACGAGGGCCAATGAGACTCTTTGGTACTACAGAGCGTCGCAGTCCCACCCCCGACGAGGGCCTGTTCGTTCTCCCAGACATTTCAAAAAGTATTTATTACACAATGTTTTTTTCTTCTTACTAATTATTTGATCGGCCCAAAACATTGTGTTTATAGTCATGTTTTGTCACAGTAAGAGACGTAAACATCTTTAAAGGTTTTATGACATTCATTTTCATTTTTTCTTTTAGGTTTTATGACCTCAATTACACCCAAAAAACCTGAACTTTGAACATTCAGTGGATTTTCTGTGGTCTGAAGTTTTCTTTGGGTTTTTTTGGGCCTTTTGAGCTACAATGAAAACAGGCAACACAGTGAAACAGTGACATCTGCTGGCAAATCCCATTGACATATATGGGATTTGCAGTAAGTGATGTTGAGATGTTGTGATGACTTACTGCCGGCAAATCAGAGCACCTGTTTGAGCCAGAAAACCCAGATCACAGAAAATCTACTGAATGTTAAAAGTTCATGTTTTTTGGGTGCAATTGAGATTAGAAAACCTAAAAAAAACAAGAACAATTCCAAAACCTTTTTTTTAATGTCACAATCCCTTTAAAGAAATGCTTTTTGAAACATCTATGGAAAAGATTTATGGAGAATTATTTCCTGGGCTTTAAAAGGGCTTTAAAAGGGTCGTTATAAAAGGACTATAGGGCGACACTCTATAGTCCTTACTTGAATACTTTAAAAGCATGTATGTTTAAATACTTTAAAATATTTTTTAAAGCAAGTAACTTAAACTAATTTGACTCAGCAACTTTCACTCGTAATAGAGTAATATTTAACCAGGAGTATATACTTTGACTCGAGTACAAGGGTTGAGAACTTTGTCCACCACTGTTTGCGTGTGCGTGTGTGTGTGTGTGTGTGTGTGTGTGTGTGTGTGTGTGTGTGTGTGTGTGTGTGTGTGTGTGTGTGTGTGTGTGTGTGTGCGCGCCTAGTGTAGGTGTGTGCAATTTTTGTGTTCTAGTGTGAGTCTCTGCATGCCTCCATGCCCCCCCTTTCCCTGTGTTCTTTGTTCTACAGGTTAATGCGTTGGAATTGTCGCCATTCCAATGCATTAACCTGCGTATAAACTTACACAAATAACACAATATAATTGCCTATACTTGTTAAGACTTCATCAAGACCCACACATAACCCAGCTCTCCTAGGATAACATCCTATTAAAGAGACACTTTTATATAATAATAATAATAATAATGTAATATATTAATATTATTATGGGAGACACTATCTGTTCCTCCTTTATATCTAATGTAACTCTCCAATAGTATAATTTATGTGCTTAAAATAAAATATTTCCACGAGGCAATCTGCAGGGTAATATGCTGGAATAAGGCCAGTGCATTATGATGGCATGTGGCTGAGTGCAGCTTGAATGGTTTTATAATATAGTTGTCCTCCGATACCCTCGATGAGTGTGCTGCGTTTTACTCATTGCTTTGCAGTATACTTGTAGATGGGGCATGTGTGTCATTTGCAGTACTTGTAGATGGGGCATGTGTGTCATTTGCAGTACTTGTAGATGGGGCATGTGTGTCATTTGCAGTACTTGTAGATGGGGCATGTGTGTCATTTGCAGTACTTGTAGATGGGGCATGTGTGTCATTTGCAGTATACTTGTAGATGGGGCATGTGTGTCATTTGCAGTATACTTGTAGATGGGGCATGTGTGTCATTTGCAGTACTTGTAGATGGGGCATGTGTGTCATTTGCAGTACTTGTAGATGGGGCATGTGTGTCATTTGCAGTACTTGTAGATGGGGCATGTGTGTCATTTGCAGTACTTGTAGATGGGGCATGTGTGTCATTTGCAGTACTTGTAGATGGGGCATGTGTGTCATTTGCAGTACTTGTAGATGGGGCATGTGTGTCATTTGCAGTACTTGTAGATGGGGCATGTGTGTCATTTGCAGTACTTGTAGATGGGGCATGTGTGTCATTTGCAGTACTTGTAGATGGGGCATGTGTGTCATTTGCAGTACTTGTAGATGGGGCATGTGTGTCATTTGCAGTACTTGTAGATGGGGCATGTGTGTCATTTGCAGTACTTGTAGATGGGGCATGTGTGTCATTTGCAGTACTTGTAGATGGGGCATGTGTGTCATTTGCAGTACTTGTAGATGGGGCATGTGTGTCATTTGCAGTACTTGTAGATGGGGCATGTGTGTCATTTGCAGTACTTGTAGATGGGGCATGTGTGTCATTTGCAGTACTTGTAGATGGGGCATGTGTGTCTTTTTACTATACTATTCATTTGTTATTTTTTTAACCAGCACACAGACATAAAGGGTGTTCAATAGCATTGATAAATAGAAAATAAAAACCTACAAAATGGAGTTACAAGTATAGTGGTTTTCTCCCGACAGCAAGGAATTATCCAACAATGACAAATTGACAATATAGTGCAACACAGTGGGTGTTGCTGCTTGCTAGCATCATAGTGATGATTCTTGTAATGTAAGATTACTTTAGAAGGTATAGCATCATAAGACTAGAGTATTTAACATGTAAACAAACTCTTAGCAATCAAGTTCATGCACACATACCTGTGAACTAAATATCACTGGCCCTGCAATCACAAGATGGGAGGAATTTCACTTGGCCTGTCTAAAGTACAGAGTTTACATTGAGCACACCTAAACCTAACCTTAACCCATGTCTAACCAATGACTAGTTTAAACTAAGTATGCACCCCTACAGTAGAGGCTCCACCATCATCAAGGTCAAGTGATTCTCAAACATTGTAACTTCAAGCATATGCACTAGCCCTTAGTGCATTGGGGCCACTTTGCGACTCCAAACTACATTGTAAAATCCTCAGAGTGCAAGTGTTCATTTGGTTCCAAGCTATCAATCATGCACTGCAGCTGGGGATTCCCTGCAACCCCCCTCAAACAAAGACCCTGGTTGTCCCCGCGGGTCCCACCTTGAAAACCAGCGGGGCTGAACAATGTCAACGACGGACAATGTGTGATTTTATCTTGCATCGTGATGCTATTTTTCAATGAGTTGAAATGATTCGGCTGTTTGAAATCCATGTTGATTCGTCACTGCCTGTTTCACTTCTGATGCCAAACAATTAAGCACAATCAAAGCATATTTTCTCGACTGGGAGATTTACTGCGTTAACTTTTACAATGATTGGATTTGGTCTTGCTGGCAACTCTATCCATGGGTAGCATTGCACACAAGCCATAAAAGAATGTCCTATTGAGAATGCAGTGATGATTTCTTTGAAGATGATGAGCATGAGAAAGATCAGTATGCAGCAGTAGTGGAGCAAACTGATTTAAAGGAAGTACTCTGTAATCAATGTGATTTGATTGAACCCAACTAGAAACCACGATTAAAATTGTATATTTGCAGGACATGTCCCACCATACACACGCACGCACTCACTCACTCACTATTGCTGTGCCAGTTTCATTGACTGTACTGTGTTTTTATGTTGAAGAGTAACTCACTGCTATGTTATTCTTTGTTCTTGTGTTGAAATTATTTGTCTTTTTTTTGTATTTTTCTTTCTGTTATATCGTTTACTCCAGAAATGAGGTCTAGTAAATATAGCAGTAAGTGATGTGGCTTTTTGTCTGTCTCTGCCTTTGCATGTATTTTCCTGCCTGCCTCCCTCTCTTTCCAACTCTTTATCTTTATTTAGTTCGTTCTCCCCCCCTCCCCCCCCCCCCTATTTCTATTTATTATTTGATTTGATTTATTTATTTTACTTTATTGTCAATTATGGGGGTCGCAGAGCTAAGGCTGCCTGCATAGTCTGTCTGTTACTGGAAGGTACACCTGTCAATCGCAGTGATGTCACCGACAGCACTCATTTCCTGGTACAGTGGGACTAATATATCTGACCGTGATATATCTGTCTTTTTCCCTTTTAACATGACGTCGTTCTGCATTGGCAGAGCTTCTTGGAATTGAATTTATGGGTATGGAACATTATTATTAATTTTGCTGTACAATGACTTAAGATTTTGCTGAGAGTCTCTCACAGTCACGCATTATTGTGCCATCTCCCCTTTAAAAACCAATAACTGGGTCTCTCTCAACCTCTCTCTCTCTCTTGTCCCTGCCCACTAACCTGGTTTTAAATAACCCTGTCTGCCCCCCCCCAACCCGCGCCCCCCTTCTCTGCAAGTCTGCATGCACTCCTTTCACAATCTGAAAGTAATCTGCAGAACACACTGAAAAGGAGACAAAACAATTACTGTTGTTTTACAGTTTAGTCTGTTGACTAAGACACTAGTGTATGTAAATACACATTGTGAATACAAATGTGCCGATTAACTGCGGCTATTTTGAAATCCTGAGGATGTATGACCATTCGTCCTCAGAAAATAGCCGTGATGAACTATCTAATTGGAATCGGCATTGCACACAGCGATAAATCAACTGACCGCGTGCAGAAGCTGCAGAAGCTTTTCACCAAACCGAATCGCCAAAAGATAGCAGAGGCCTGCGCCACCCTGGCCGTCCTCATTCTGCCCTTGATTGACTCGGGAGCTGGCCTGTCCTAAATCAAAAGGCGTCTCTCTGGCTCCGTTAAGCTGGCAAGCAAAAGCCTCCCTATGTCCCCCTCCTATCTGCATCAGTACCCTGTGACACTCACACAATGCCAGGCTGAGGCTCTGGAAGACTTGTCAATCCCTACAGACGCCCTTTATTTAGCAACCCCCCCTTCCTCACCCCCAATCTATTTTAGCACCCATCCCCCCCCTCCCCCCCCCCCCCCCCCACACACACACACACACGCACGCACGCACGCAAGCACACTCACACACAGACACAGACCACACTTCCAGTGGCGTGCCGAGAAGAGTTTGAAATAGGGGTTTGAGGGCACAACAGCTGCACAGATCGCCATAAGGAAATGTTGGTCTACAAAATGTAAAATATAAGCCCCTCGGTGCTGGGAATGTACTGTACAGGATTATGCTACAGGTTTTGCAACTGTTGTGGGACCCAATTAGAAATCTAAGAATAGTTCCTTCTCTAACTGAGCACAAACTTAAATGCTGTTAATCACTGTTACACCGTTTTGACCGCCACTTTCCATTTGATCCCACCACCTCTCTGCAATGAGCGCTAATGAAACGTCTTCCTAATAACATACGAGGAACAAATTGACATAAATCAAACAAAATGTGTTACCACCTGTTGATTGCGGGCAACTGTAAACCACAGGTGTGTTCACGAAACTGAGAATAAACATTCAAACACAATTATTACAAGAGAGTGTTTAAAGAAAGAGAGCTGGCAATAACCATGTCAACCTAAACTGTCCAATCAGTATCAGGCATATTGAAAAAAGACAATCTGAGGCCAATGATATTGCAGATTTAGCATGACCCTCCTTGTAGACACGCCCCTGGATGTGCTCTTCCCTCCCAAACCACCTTCTTACTGTCTCTTCTCCATCTCCCTTTTTTCCCCCTTTTATTTGTTCCTTCTTTCCCAGTGACCTGTCTGTTGCTCCCTTCTGTCATTGTATACTGTTGCACCATTTACCATCCTGGCACAGAGCGTTGTCACCACAGTGAGCCCAGAAACCCCACCGGGAAACGAGAAAAAAAAGAAAAGAAAAGAAAAACACCCATAAGGTTGGGTAATATTTCAGAGAGTGTCTGCGAGAGAGGCTGCGAGAGCTTATAGATCACTATAAATGCTTGTAAATGTTGTCAGCAGGTTCAGATGAACTCAACCACATCAAGACACTGCATGTGAGTGAAAAGGAAAACCTATATGAAACAGTGCTGCCTGCACTGTAAACATGCACCATTTCATACATATGAACAAATCAATGGCATTTTTGGCACTGTTTTCTAGTTTTTACCTATTTTCTAAGTACTATTGTGACCTATTTTGTATTTGGGGGGGGGGGGGGGGGGGGTTGTCAATACCAACCCATTCTCGTAACCCCCCTTAAGCCACTGTGGTGTTAACAAACTGTTTGGTTTTTATTTCATTCCATGTGTACAGGCATGAGTTCACGGCCCTCTGCCGTGCCCTCTTGGGCATTCCATTCCCATCATAAATAAAGTGATGCATGTAGGGACACAGTAGTATGATTTAGAGACCTTATCCTACATCGTCAAACTCGGGGTGTTGTTAACCCTCCTAGTATGAGGTGAAAGGCTACCAGTCAATAGCGCGGCATAGAACTTGCGTCTCTTTTATACATAATATCGAGAGATATTGTTAGCATTAATATACTGTATTATAATAGCTCACTATGTCATAGCAATGTTATGCCCGGCTATATGGCAAGTGAGTGGGAGTTGTTTTAGGAACGGTGTCATAGGAGATATAGAAGATAATGGTGGGAGAGATTACTTTTTGTTGTCATTTGTGTCAATAGAATAGCACTCATGCATCTGTGTGTGTGTGTGTGTGTGTGTGTGTGTGTGTGTGTGTGTGTGTGTGTGTGTGTGTGCGCGCGCGCGTGCGTGTGTGTGCATGTCTGCCTGCTCCTGTCTTTATACCTGTGTGAATGCATACATGTGTGCATACATGTGCATGCATGACTGTGTATCTGTGTATCGTTTGTGTGCGTGTGCACGTGTATGTATGTATGTATGTATGTATGTATGTATATATGTATGTATGTATGTATATATGTATGTATGTATGTATGTATGTATGTATGTATGTATATATATATATGTATGTATATATATATGTATGTATGTATGTATGTATGTATGTATGTATGTATATATGTATGTATGCATGCATGCATGTACATTTGCGTCCACAGAGGCGGAGGAACTCTACCAGAGAAGGGTTCTGACCATCACAGGCATCTGTGTGGCCCTGCTGGTGGTTGGCATTGTGTGTGTCGTGGCCTACTGCAAAACTAAGTAAGTTATATGTTTGTGCTATAAGACACAACTAAATCACATTATACATTATTGTCACGGTGCTAACGGAACTCGGCTAAAGCCTCGTTCCTACAGCAACGCTGTCGTGCTAATAATCATGGTAAAACACACCCTCTCGTGTAATATTGCTTCATTCACACTTCCCACAAACAAACACCATGGTGTGAGCTATCACTTGTGCGTTACAAATTTGTCTTCTATTTTTTTTAAATTATGTAGTAACGTGTGTTCCGTTAGGGGAGATATGACAAATAATTTAAAAATATATATACAAAGAAACATTTTAATAATAATAATAATAACTTGAATTCATATAGCGCCTTTCAAGAAACCCAAGGACGCTTTACGAAACAGAAAACAAAATAAACAAACTAATTGCCAAAAGCCTGAGTAAACAAATGTGGAAATAGCTTTTTTAGACAAATAAATTGTGATTAGGCGATTATGTATTAATTGTGACACACCTAAATTCTAACTGACATCTTAGATCCAAATATTGTAATTTTACTCCACTTCATTTATTTGATGACTTTAGTTACCAGTTACTTTACCACTTCAGCCACATTATACATTTCGGCCATTTGAAAATAGCCAATCTACAAGCTCACAATGCATCGCGATGCAACGTATTGTGACTTGTGAGCATGTATTGATTTGCTATTTTCAAAATATATTTGTAATGCATTTTATAACCTACATTTTAATGCCAATCGCCTACTTTTGTACTTTTGTACATTTTGAATTCCGGGACTTTTACTTGTAACAGAGTCTTTCTATATTACAGTATTGATACTTTTCCTTAAAGGACAACTTAAATTTTTTTCAACCAAGGTTCATGTTTTAGGTAGTTTTTTATTTTTTCATTAGCTGCTTTTTACAGGGGGACGGGGGAGTTCGAACATGGGGCTAAATATGTATTTATACAACATTTTGTAATGATTTACTATAGTCCTACTAGACCCCAGAAAATGACATTTGGCCACAAAAGATCACAGGATCTACTGAATGTGAAGGGGGAGGTGACAAACTAACATATTGAGCCTATACAACACAGTATGGCATCCCCCTAGTACCCCCTTCACATTCAGTACATTCAGTATTTAAAGAATCGCTACAACATTTCTCTAATAACAACCTAAAACATGAACCTTGGTTGAAAAAAAACTAAAGTTGTCCTTTAAGTCGAACACTTGAGTCCTTTTTCCCCACCACTTGTCATTGCCACCAGGAAGCGGAGGAAGAAGCTGCATGGGCCTGTGCATCAGAACCAGAACCAGTGTGTGGAGCAGCCAAACCGCATGCTGGCCAACGGGCCCAACCACCCCGGGCCAGGCCCGGGCCCGGAGGAGATCCCAATGGTGGATGTAAGTCCAAACCACTCCTTCACAAACACTAGCATGGGTCCCTTTATTTGTTTTGTTTCCTACATTAAATGTAGGAAACAAAACAAATGAACACAATTTTGATCCGTTTTGCCGCCAGCATTAATTAATCTATCTATCGTGCATTGCCAAAGTTTTATCGCGCGTAACATCTTCAAAATGGCTGCGGCCACTGTCCCACTTTGATTGTTATGCTAACGAGCGGCAGCTCGACGAACGATACGACTTAGTAGGCCTAAGTGCACATTTAGTTACGATGCAACAGCACCAATTGTAGTGTTTTAACCCGGCCATGGGTTATGACCCCCCCCCCGCCTTCCTACCTGTCACTGTGAGGCGAGTCCCTCAATGAGTCGTAGGAGTCTCCATACTGCATGCCCGCGCCGCTCACTTCCGCGCAGCCCCAGTGGGTATCACTTCGACATGTAGACAGGAGGAGCCGAGATTCGAACCGCCGACCCATGGATCATTGGACGACCTGCTCTACCTCTTGAGCCACAGCCGCCCACGTTCTTGGGGGGAACGTTCACCAAAAATAGTCGACCTACAAGCTAAAAAAAAAAAAAAAAAAAAAAAGGCAAATACGTTTAGGGATAACGGGTAAGGGTTCTATGGGAATTATTTAAATTCCATGCACTGATCCATGCATTCGTCTCCAACATAGATATTAGATAAAAGGTGCATTCATATAGCGCTTTTATCCAAAGCGCTTTACATTACATTCACCCATTCACACACACACATTCACACACCGATGGCTGAGGAAACTACGCAAGGCACATAGCCTGGCTAATACAGATACTCATACAGAGCATGTGTTTGGTCCGGCGTGCTAACAGTCCTACAGTCAGCGAGAGCTGACGGTGCGACGGTGTTGTCGAACTAATGCCTGTTGGACTGTTAGCATGTCAAAAAAACCTATGCACTGTATATGGGAAATGAATGCAGCAATCAGGTCCGAGCAGTGTCATCACGTGATAACCAATACAAGACACCTGTGTAAAAAATTCCAGTGACTGACTAGACAGTCCCAAACATAGCGTACTACATAAGCACCACGCAATATCAACGGAATAGGCTCTATTCACATACGCCATTTTGGAACTAAATAACTCTTCCTACTATGTGTGCATGTCCATGTCTTGTAGTACATCTCTAAGAGTGTCCCGACCACAGAGTGTGTCATCAGTCATGGGGCGGAGGGTGCAGGCAACTACGCAGGCAGCCGAATGTCCACACGCTCCCACCACTCTTCCACTGCCTCACACCCTTCCAGGTACATTGATCGCTCTCTTTCAATCTCTTTCAGGTGAGCACACACACATGACACACCCTGAGTCACACACTGACTATACTTGAAGGGTAATATATATATACCACTCATTTTCAACATTGAACTATGTCGTTAATATACCTTAGACAAGCACGCACACACACACGCACACACGCACACACACACACACACACACACACACACACACACACAGAAACAGCGCATCGCGGTTTAGCCAATGAGAAAGCCAACTGGACTAGCACAGCGACATCAGCCAATGAGAAAAAAAAGTCCCCCCCTCCCCTGCTGTGTAGCCTCCAACTGGAGGTCTAGAACTTCTAGAACACACTCACACACACACACACACACACACACTCATGCTACAGTGTTGTCTACGCTCCCGATCCCTTGTACCATCCGCGTAGACACGAGGAGCAGACGTGGAGCATGGAGCGAACAGAAAGCATGAACTCAGACTGCCAGTCGGGAGGCCTGTCCAGCTCTGTGGGGACCAGCAAATGCAGCAGTCCAACATGCATGGCGCGGAGAGCCACCCACTGGGGCTGCGCGGAAGTGAGCGGTGCGGGCATGCAGTATGGAGACTCCTACGACTCATTGAGGGACTCGCCTCACAGTGACAGGTAGGAAGGCTGGGGGGGGGGTCATAACCCATGGCCGGGTTAAAACACTACAATTGGTGCTGTTGCATCGTAACTAAATGTGCACTTAGGCCTACTTGGGGGAGACCATAGACCAGTTGTATTCAACTAGATTGGGCCGGGGGCCACTACTGCAGTAGAATGATTGTGTGTGGCGGGGCCGCACAGCATGCATGCTTTTGTGGGTTCTCAAAGTGCATTTTGTGCTCAAACACAAAGATTTATGTATAAATATATGTTTTTTGTAGCTAGCCCCCTGGTGGAGAATGGTATACTGTACGTGCTGAATGCACATATTTATGCAATACCCATTGTCTCAGAGTGCCTGTTGTACCCATTCTCCGAGTACCCGCATGACAGATAAATATGCGGAGACAGAGATCCCTGATGTCGTCAGCAAAGTTCTGCTGAGGTCGTGGAGATGACGATTCGCAAATTCACTTACAATTAATTGGTGATGCGGCACAAGTGTTTGAAGCCAATCACACAGGGAATCGATGCGTCCTTTGCAAAATGCAAATCAATCAATAATTGTAGGAGCACAAACAACGCCTAATACAAACAGAAAGATTAATGTTTTTTATCAATATGGATAATTATTCTTGTTTCTATGTAAGCATGTACTGTATGTACACTATGACAAACTTTCGACAGTTAACTGAAATGCAAAAGTGTGATACTGTCCCTTTAATTAATATAGTCAATGGTATAAAATGAAAGACCTTGTGAACAAATTACTTGGCAATGGGCAACTTAAATAAAATAAAAAAGGTTTTGATTGATTGATAATTTTATTAGACAATAAAATGCAGACAGTACAGGGGGTACAGTCAAGCACAAATGGTCCAAAAGGATATAAGAAAGACCTTGCGTTCTTGTTTCCATTCAGGTCCCATGCATTCATTAATTAAAAAAAAAACAATGACATATCAGCAATGATATATCTCAAACATTATTAAATCTAGGTACATGTTGGAATATAAATAAATTGGGAAAATAGGGGGGGATAAAGAGGTGGGGCAATCGCATTATCTCCCTTTAACCTGATGACAGTGACAGGTTCATTTTAAAACCTTTTTTAAAGGAAACCAGTGATTTGCTTGTTTTGAGGCAGGGTATTCCACACATGAGTGGAAGTGCTGTGGAAGGGGGATTTACAGATATTTGTTCTAAAAATGGGTGGCACCAGATCATTATTCAAGTGTCTGTGGGAATTGCTCACCTTTATTCTAGTGTTATGTCTGTGGGAATTGCTCACCTTTTTGAGGTAATCAGTCAAGTAAGAACTGGGCACTAAGGCATGGATGGCAGATCTGCATTTACAATCTTGAATGTCAGTCCGATTTTCAGTTGCTTGACTGTCTTCTACCATGAGCCAACCTATGCTATCAAATTGCGTTTCATAAAGGTGGGTCATGGGCCTATAGGCCTAGAAGGACTCACATGAAGGTGGGTCATGGGCCCTAGGCCTATAGAAGGACTCACATTAAGGTGGGTCATGGGCCCTATAAGCCTAGAAGGACTCACATTAAGGTGGGTCATGGGCCTATAGGCCTAGAAGGACTCACATTAAGGTGGGTCATGGGCCCTAGGCCTAGAAGGACTCACATTAAGGTGGGTCATGGGCCCTATAAGCCTAGAAGGACTCACATAAAGGTGGGTCATGGGCCCTATAAGCCTAGAAGGACTCACATAAAGGTGGGTCATGGGCCCTATAAGCCTAGAAGGACTCACATAAAGGTGGGTCATGGGCCCTATAAGCCTAGAAGGACTCACATTAAGGTGGGTCATGGGCCCTAGGCCTATAGAAGGACTCACATGAAGGTGGGTCATGGGCCTATAGGCCTAGAAGGACTCACATTAAGGTGGGTCATGGGCCCTAGGCCTAGAAGGACTCACATAAAGGTGGGTCATGGGCCCTATAAGCCTAGAAGGACTCACATTAAGGTGGGTCATGGGCCCTAGGCCTAGAAGGACTCACATTAAGGTGGGTCATGGGCCCTAGGCCTAGAAGGACTCACATTAAGGTGGGTCATGGGCCCTATAAGCCTAGAAGGACTCACATAAAGGTGGGTCATGGGCCCTATAAGCCTAGAAGGACTCACATTAAGGTGGGTCATGGGCCCTAGGCCTATAGAAGGACTCACATGAAGGTGGGTCATGGGCCTATAGGCCTAGAAGGACTCACATTAAGGTGGGTCATGGGCCCTAGGCCTAGAAGGACTCACATTAAGGTGGGTCATGGGCCCTAGGCCTAGAAGGACTCACATGAAGGTGGGTCATGGGCCCTAGGCCTATAGAAGGACTCACATGAAGGTGGGTCATGGGCCCTATAAGCCTAGAAGGACTCACATTAAGGTGGGTCATGGGCCCTATAAGCCTAGAAGGACTCACATTAAGGTGGGTCATGGGCCCTAGGCCTATAGAAGGACTCACATGAAGGTGGGTCATGGGCCCTATAAGCCTAGAAGGACTCACATGAAGGTGGGTCATGGGCCCTAGGCCTATAGAAGGACTCACATGAAGGTGGGTCATGGGCCCTATAAGCCTAGAAGGACTCACATAAAGGTGGGTCATGGGCCCTATAAGCCTAGAAGGACTCACATGAAGGTGGGTCATGGGCCCTATAAGCCTAGAAGGACTCACATTAAGGTGGGTCATGGGCCCTAGGCCTATAGAAGGACTCACATGAAGGTGGGTCATGGGCCCTATAAGCCTAGAAGGACTCACATGAAGGTGGGTCATGGGCCCTAGGCCTATAGAAGGACTCACATGAAGGTGGGTCATGGGCCCTATAAGCCTAGAAGGACTCACATTAAGGTGGGTCATGGGCCCTAGGCCTAGAAGGACTCACATGAAGGTGGGTCATGGGCCCTAGGCCTATAGAAGGACTCACATGAAGGTGGGTCATGGGCCCTAGGCCTAGAAGGACTCACATAAAGGTGGGTCATGGGCCCTAGGCCTATAGAAGGACTCACATTAAGGTGGGTCATGGGCCCTAGGCCTAGAAGGACTCACATTAAGGTGGGTCATGGGCCCTATAAGCCTAGAAGGACTCACATAAAGGTGGGTCATGGGCCCTAGGCCTAGAAGGACTCACATTAAGGTGGGTCATGGGCCCTAGGCCTAGAAGGACTCACATTAAGGTGGGTCATGGGCCCTAGGCCTAGAAGGACTCACATTAAGGTGGGTCATGGGCCCTAGGCCTATAGAAGGACTCACATAAAGGTGGGTCATGGGCCTATAGGCCTAGAAGGACTCACATGAAGGTGGGTCATGGGCCCTAGGCCTATAGAAGGACTCACATTAAGGTGGGTCATGGGCCCTAGGCCTATAGAAGGACTCACATTAAGGTGGGTCATGGGCCCTATAAGCCTAGAAGGACTCACATGAAGGTGGGTCATGGGCCCTAGGCCTATAGAAGGACTCACATGAAGGTGGGTCATGGGCCCTAGGCCTAGAAGGACTCACATGAAGGTGGGTCATGGGCCCTATAAGCCTAGAAGGACTCACATTAAGGTGGGTCATGGGCCCTATAAGCCTAGAAGGACTCACATTAAGGTGGGTCATGGGCCCTATAAGCCTAGAAGGACTCACATAAAGGTGGGTCATGGGCCCTAGGCCTAGAAGGACTCACATTAAGGTGGGTCATGGGCCCTAGGCCTAGAAGGACTCACATAAAGGTGGGTCATGGGCCCTAGGCCTAGAAGGACTCACATTAAGGTGGGTCATGGGCCCTAGGCCTAGAAGGACTCACATAAAGGTGGGTCATGGGCCCTAGGCCTATAGAAGGAGTAGGGTGACCAGATCCAAACTGTCCATTTGAGGGACAGAAGTATTACTTGTGTGGGACAAGTGGGACGGGGTTAGCAACTTATTATGTAAGTTGCAATTAAATGCTGTAATGTCATATTCGACCATATTAGGCCTAATATTGCCTATAAGCCTATAATTTTGTTAATCAACCGCTCTGGCGTTTCACTTTTTGTTTTAAAATTGATATGGCCGACTTGGTACTGAAGCCTAGGGGATATTTTAACAGACTTAAAAACACATCGTGCAGGAAAAGAGACAATGAGAGAGCTTTACAACAGAAAGCCAACTATTAGGACATTTGAACACTGATGCATGTTACAATGTGGGACAGGGTCTCAATTTGTAGGACGCCTGAAAAGTCTTGGAAATGAGGGACTGTCCCACGCAAAGGGGCACATATGGTCACCCTATTTGTGAGGTCTGGAGCTTAGTTTTTTGTGACATTAATTTGAGATGTTAGAGAACGAGGAGGTGCAAGCATAGTCAAATAGGGGCTGAATAAGAATCTTTTCCTTTGATTTACTCTTTTGATCGCCCTTGTTGCCATGCCTTCACCTGACAGTTTATTGTCCAGGATACAGCCCAGATATGTAACCTCTTCTTTGCTAGAGATTACCATGTCATCAACATTATCATTGTACATTTATATTAAAGCACTTCTGTCAGAGTGCCTTGATCGTTGGCTTGACTGAAGTCCAGCCATAAAAGGTAACTTGACCACCAGTCTTTAGTGTGGTAATTGCTTGTATGCATAATAATAATAATAATAATATACATGAGACTGTACTAATGTCCTATCCAGGTATGTATCGGCACTGACCACTCCAGCGCGCCTGTCTCCCGTGGAGTTCCACTACCCTCCGCTGCCGCCCCAGGTGCCCACCTTCCAGATCACCTCACCAAACACGGGCCACGCCCTCTCCCTGCCCCCCGCCGCTGGTACCTATCACAGAGAGGATGACCAGCCCCTGCTGCAGTGCCCCGACGTAAGGAACAAACACATCAGTGTTGATTTATTTTGACAGCACATTTTGATTTAGTTGTTACTCACAGCCTCCTGAATGAAATTTCATTTAGTTTTAGTCATATTTTAGTCGCCTGAAATGCTTTAGTGTTAGTCTAGTTTTAGTCAACTAAATCTACAATTGATTTTGACGACCAAATATTTGGCGGGCGTTGATGGTGACGTAATGCCAGATTTTACACCTTACTGCGACGCGTTGTTGTGAGCATGTAGATCATTCGAAATGTATATAGGGCTGAAGTGGTTAATTATTTTTTTTATAATAATCATCCAAATCTACAGTTGTAACTGAAGCTTTCAAATAATTGTAGTGGAATAAAAGTACAATATTTGCCTCTGAGATGTAGTGAGGTAGATGTACTGACAATTGGAAACACTCCAGTAAAGTAGAAAATCCCTCTATTGTATTTAAGTAGGCCTAAAGTATGTAGTAAATGTACTGTACTTGTACAATGTACACAACAAAAAAGTGCAAAAGAAAGAAAAAAGAGAGCGGATTTTACATAATTTCCCATAATTTAAAACACTGTCCGACTTTGTTTAGAGCCAATAAAATACCATGCGTTATTCTAACGGCCAGGTGCATATCATCTTTATATAGAGGGGGAAACATTATAGGCTACACGTGTATGGGTAAGGCTGCATCGATGTAACAGGTTTCAAATTAATTAATTAACAGCAGCAGCTGCAGCACGGTTTAGATACCATAGGATAAGTCAAGTCATGTGACGCACAACCGCCACAAATAGTCCTAAGGCATAATCTAAAATACACTTCCGTATACCTCACGGGCAGTTACTTGGATTAGATTCCTGAACATTGCACGCATGAAATGTGCCTCCGAGCAGCCAACGAGAGAGAGAGAAAAAGAGAGGGCCAGCCAGGCAGTTCCACTGGTCGCTCACAGAAAAGTTTACAGACAGGAGGACGGACAGAACAATTTTTTATCTTTTGACTTTTGACATTTATAGTTTAGGTAGGTCTATCGGGTTGGAATGATTTCAAACACTGTCATTTTTATTTGTAATCGCATCGGCACGCATTCTCGTTCCAAGGAAAGGAAATGTCGGTCGGGTCAAACCGACCATTCAATAACGTCCCTCGGCCCTCAGCATGGATAATAAGCCTTTTATTCCTATTCTCTTATCAACATATTAAACAAATTCAAAGTTAACCAGCCAAATATATATGATACATGAAAAAGCTCCAGCCGCTGCCGCTCCACCACGCAGCAGCAACCATTTGGTTTGTGTTGTTACATTATTGCTGACACGATTAGACTCTCATTGATTCCGTGTTTATTATGTTACACTTTTCATTTCATATCACACCATATGCACTCGTAGGCCTAGAAATTAGGTCGCCAGCACAGCATGGAAAAAATATATTTTTTATATATTTTTTAATTTGACCACGGTAATGAACCCGTGGTATGAGTTACATAACGGCGGTATGGTGATATTGCGGTAATTGCACCCAGCCCTAATACAGAACCATATATTGCTATAATAGCCTATCTACAAGCTCACAATGCATCATATTCATATCTCGACACGTTGGGAGCTTGTAGATCTGCTATTTTTACAGGTGCTGCGCTGCTGTGAGTGCTGAGCAGCCAGGCTGCATATCCCCGCCAGGCCATGTTGTATACCCACGCAGGCCTGTGGAATTCATAGGCAGTCATAGTAGCCAATTTGAATGGAATCTGATGATACTGATACAGAACAATATATTGCTGTCAGGTGGAAACCTTGTATGACCAAAACCATTCCTTTACTAAATATATAATAATAAAAATTTAATAAAATAGTTAAAAAAGCTCACAATGCATCATATTCATATCTCGACATTTACTGTGGTCACCTCTTCACCGAAAACCGGACTATGAATAGGCACACCAGCGGCGCCGACTATGTGGGTGACTATGTGGGTGAGGTAGTTGCTTGAGCACCCATGAAGAAATAGGGAATATGGAACCACAAATTAGGCCCCCTGAGCTCCCCTCACCCATTTGAATGTCATCCTTTATGTTGTCAGAGTGTTGGTGAAGATGCACACAAGCCCGCACAGCCATTAACAGTTTTCGCACCTCTCTAAATTCGCTAATCTCTCTAACGAAACCTTGCCAATTGAGGCTGAGTGTCGCGGGCTTGAAACAATAAGAATGACCGACCCTGGATGCATATCAATGCATCCACTGTGTCGACCTGTTTACTGTAGGTGTTCTGTCTGAAGCAGAGTTAGATAACAGTGGCTGATGAACTAATTAAATTACAGTATGTAAGGTAAATGCATATATGAGTCACTAAAGTTTCTCTATTATGCAAGTAAATGGGGTTAGGTTTTATAAGAACTCTTCACCTCTGCTTAACCCCCTCCATCGGTGTGTCTAGGACGGACATTTGTACCGGCAGCCCCGTCGTCCCAGACGGCCCTACCTGACGGAGAGCACGGGCAGCCTACCGTCCAGCCCCTACCGCCTCCCCGACGACGAGGCCTACGAGACCACGCAGGAGTACGTCGCCGCCTCCTCGCGGCAGCCCGCCCGGAGCCGCCAACAGCAGCGGCGGCAGCAGCAGCAGCAGCCGCGCCCGCCGCGGCGCCCCCACCGCCTCAACGGACACGTACAGGCGGCGGCCCATCGGGGGGCCGCCGCCTCGTGCCTGCGGGACTACAGCTCGCAGAGCTTCAGCCAGTCCGAGGACGAGGAGGACGACGACGAGGAGGGCCACGGGGAGAGCACGCCCTTCCTCAGTATGCAGAACATGAGCGTGGACCCCCCGCCGCCGCCCCTCACCACCGTTTCAGGTTACCGCCGCCCGGCGTCGTCATCCGGCGCCGCCGACACGCGGACTCACCGAGGGCTGGGTCGGCACGGTGGTGGTGGGGGCGCGCCGCGCAGCAACGGCAACAGCGGCCAGGGCCGGGGGTCTCACCAGTCGCACACGCACCGCTCCAAAACGGACAACATGCCCCTTTAAGACAGAGCCCCCCCCCCCCACCCCAACACCACTTTCGTCCTCACATACACCCTCCCCCCCCCATACACAACCAGTGGACTAGAGACCTGCACCTAGGAAAAAATATTTTTATTTTGTATAACAGACAGATATTCTAAACAAATGAAATATTTATTTTCATTTCAGCAAAAATTGTCTACTAGCTAACAGCAAAGACTTTTTTTTATAAACGGGGGGGAAGAATATTTATATGTAAAGTTTTTTGATTTACAGCGTTACGAGAGATGATAAGAGAATTACGTGCCAATTTTTTCACAAGTTAGATAAATAGAATAATATTGTGGTGCCTTTTGCTGTATGCTGAAGTTGGAGGTCCCATTGAGTTTTTGTAGCCTTTCTTATAAAAGACTCCTCGTTTTTTATAGAGACCAACCTCCTTCCTTCCTTTTCCTTTTGTTTTTTTCCTCTGATTTGGGATCTTCCTGTTTTTGAACTGTGATCTGATTATGTTATCATGCAATATGAATTCCTCCTGTGTAAAAGGTGTATGTTTACATGAGTATGATCCACGCAATGCGCTCGTTTCACAGGGACATTTTATCACTGACGCAACCGGATGTGTAGGGTAGCTTTCTGGGTTCCCCCCGCACACCCACGTGCAGGGCAGATTTTTTTTGGGAGGGTTGAAAATCTCTAGTTGAACACACATTCACAACAACGTCCCGAGTGTTAATGAAGCTCTTGGGAGTCCAATTAACACTCGGGATTGTACTCTGTTGGTCATTCATATCCTCGTATATGCTACCTGTCAGCCATTTGTTGTTGTTGCTGTAAGAGGAAGTGCATTAGGGCGTTGTAGGGTAAGTGATTCGACATCCTTGCGTAGATGTTCAGGGTTTCCTTTTCATGGTCTCGGTGGTGGTTGCAGCATATATGTGTGTGTGTGTGTGTGTGTGTGTGTGTGTGTGTGTGCTTATGTTTGTGTGGATGTGCGTGTGTGTGTGTGTGTGTGTGTGTGTGTGTGTGTGTGTGTGTGTGTGTGTGTGTGTCCAAACAGTCTGTGCACCTTGTGAAGTCACGTTGGGTGGTTCAGTTCTCCAAAGTGTTCTCCATCCAGCTTCGAGGGCAGTATGTGTGGTCTCTCACTCGACCTGCCCGCTCCTATGTTCACTCTGCCAGAAGCTGTCCATTGCACTGTAAGTACTTCCCTCCCCTCCCGCGTGAGCAGTCACAGGGCCGGGGGGAGGGATTGGGGGGTGGGGGGGGGGGGGGGGGGAGGGGGCCTGCCGAATCCAAACCGACCTAAAAACCAACCCAGTTGTTAATCCAGCCTGACTCTGGCCTCTCGTGGACTGCCCAGCCCGACCCGTTCTCCTATGCCAGCAGCTTAGAGCCGCATCGTGTCTCAGGACTTCCCCATCCCATCGCAGCCAAAAGACTCACACCTCTAGAGGGCGCGCACCGCACGCCATCTCAGTCACAGTTCAGTCCGCAGGCCAGATCCATTATGTCACTCCCCTTCCTGTCTTTCTTTCAGGCCAGATCCATTATGTCACTCCCCTTCCTGTCTTTCTCATCCGTCCGTCCGCCCGCCCGTCCGTGCATCCATCCATCCATCCCGTCTGTCTGATTGTTCTTATTCTTATGCTTAATTGGTATATATATAAATATATATATATATATATATATATATACATCACGGTGAAGGGATCGTGTGTAAAACTCTTGAAACTTGAAGAGAATTAGTTGTTCCTTTTTATTCTTCCAAAAGGCTGTCTCTCTCTCTCTCTGTGTGTGTGTGTGTGTGTGTGTGTGTGTGTGTGTGTGTGTGTGTGTGTGTGTGTGTGTGTGTGTGTGTGCACGCGTGGGCGTATGGGCCTTATTATGACTGACGACGCTGACAATGACACAAAAAGGTGAATTATGAAGAGGATGATGATGATGAAGATAAAAAATGAAATAAAAATAGATTCTTGTATCTTGAATCTATATATATCAGTTTGCTGTTCCCGCGGAGACGCATCTATGTTAGTTTCCGCTGGCGACTGACATCAAGCGGGTCTCACTGTGCAGAGGTTCACATTGCAAGTGCGTGAGTCGGAGTATACGACAAATACGTATTTTTATTTGTATTATTATTATTATTAATTTATGTAAGTCATAACCAACTACTCGTATATGATAATATTGATTACTGCATCCTTTTTTTGCACCTCCTATACCTTTATTGACTGAACATACTTTGCTTGGTCATATTGACTGAATGATCTGTTATGTGTCTGTCTCTGTCTACCCCCCTCCAACACACACACACACACACACGTATGCACACACACAGCTCCCCAGCACCCTCCATCCCGTGCCCTCCAGTCCTCTTCACCTCCAAATGATTTTCGGAAGCTATTAGCGAGGAACGAGTCTCCAGAAGCTATTAGCGTAGGACAAGTGTCCAGCTATTAGTGTGGGACAAGTCTCCAGCTATTAGCGTGGGACAAGTCTCCAGAAGCTATTAGCGAGGGACAAGTCTCCAGCTATTAGCGTGGGACAAGTCTCCAGCTATTAGCGTAGGACAAGTCTCCAGCTATTAGCGTGGGACAAGTCTCCAGCTATTAGCGTGGGACAAGTCTCCAGCTATTAGTGTGGGACAAGTCTCCAGAAGCTATTAACGAGGGACAAGTCTCCAGCTATTAGCGTGGGACAAGTCTCCAGCTATTAGCGTAGGACAAGTCTCCAGCTATTAGCGTGGGACAAGTCTCCAGCTATTAGCGTGGGACAAGTCTCCAGCTATTAGCGTGGGACAAGTCTCCAGCTATTAGTGTGGGACAAGTCTCCAGAAGCTATTACCGAGGGACAAGTCTCCAGCTATTAGCATGGGACAAGTCTCCAGCTATTAGCGTGGGACAAGTCTCCAGCTATTAGCGTGGGACAAGTCTCCAGCTATTAGCGTGGGACAAGTCTCCAGCTATTAGCGTGGGACAAGTCTCCAGCTATTAGCGTGGGACAAGTCTCCAGCTATTAGTGTGGGACAAGTCTCCAGAAGCTATTACCGAGGGACAAGTCTCCAGCTATTAGCATGGGACAAGTCTCCAGCTATTAGCGTGGGACAAGTCTCCAGCTATTAGCGTGGGACAAGTCTCCAGCTATTAGCATGGGACAAGTCTCCAGCTATTAGCGTGGGACAAGTCTCCAGCTATTAGCGTGGGACAAGTCTCCAGCTATTAGCGTGGGACAAGTCTCCAGCTATTAGCGTGGGACAAGTCTCCAGCTATTAGAGTGGGACAAGTCTCCAGAGTAGTTTTGGCTGCTGTGTAGAGTATACAGTAGACAAAATGGCAACATTACAAGTCCTGTGAATCCGCAATATGAATTAAGCTCCTACTCCTCTCCTCCGGAGCTATACATTGGGTATGGTATTTTTTTTAGGTCAGAAAGAACAGTTTTCCAAATCCTTTTTGGTGACGAAAAATACACACACACACACACAAAAACAACCGCAAACTGATTTTCTGCCAAATACAATACATACGAATCAATTTTCAATAAGTAGTGTATAGTTTTTTCTTGACGAATCACAGGAAATGCATGGATCACAGATATGTTAGAGTAGACTACCTTCAAAATGTCAACAATGCCCTCTGACAAATTCAGGGGAAACTCGTGATCATAGTAGGGATATCTATAAATATATTGGTTTTGTTTTTGATGGCCCAAAGTACTGGCTAGTTTCGTCTTATCACTGTAAAACTAATCGGGAATTTGCGACATGGATTTACTGCAAGTGAGAGTAGTGTGCTTCTAGACTAGAGGTAGTTGACTTCTCTTTGATCTCTCCCATCCATCCCTTCCCATCCATCCCTTCTCTTTGATCTCTCCCATCCATCCCTGCACTTCCCTCATCCCTCTAATGCAGCGGCTTTCAACCAGTGGTCCCTTGATGGGGTTCCAGGTGGTCCCCAGCAAAAGGATGGAGAGTTGGTAACCAAATGGACCCTAATAGATCTTTAACCCATATATATCTTTAACTCTTGAGTTAAATTTGAACCGAAACTCATTTCGGTTCATTTTACGCTCTCAAGAGTTAAACTATTGTTAACCAAGAAGTCTACAATTAGAGAATGTAGAAGAATTGTCATTTTGATCGTTTGCCTGTTATCTCCTACCTAGAGCATGGAATTGTGGACAAAATCGACAAAAACGAAATATTCCACGTTTTGGGTCTGAGAGGCTAAATGGTGTTCTGTGGCTCAAATGCTGAATAAATAATGGGCCTTGATATGAAAAGAGTTGAAAACCACTGCTCTAATGCTTCATTCATGCTCCGCCGGCGGCGCGTCATGGGTTTTGTAGATCTGCTATTTTTGGCACGCGACACCTGACGAAGTATGAATCAGGCTTTACCACGTACACACACACACATGGATACCGACGTGCACGTCATCAAGCATAACCTACTCTTAGAGTTACACACACACACACACGGATACCAACGTGCACGTCATCAAGCATAACCTACTCTTAGAGTTACACACACACACATGGATACCGACGTGCACGTCATCAAGCATAACCTACTCTTAGAGTTACACACACACACACGGATACCAACGTGCACGTCATCAAGCATAACCTACTCTTAGAGAGTTACACACAGTCAGATCAGATACACAAAGATGTTCGTGCGCGCACACACACACACCAAAGGCTCCTTCCTTCCATGTTTGTGTTTGTCCTGCAGTTTTGCCTTTGTCTTTTCTACCTACCAACTTCCTCCCTCCTCCCCAGTCTCTCTCCCCCCCTTCCCCCCCCCCCCCCCCCCCCTCCCCTTCCCCCTCTCCTCTCACCCCCCCCCCCCCCCCCCCCTGCATGTCCTAGTGGTACTGGTAGTTGGGTGCATGGAAAAAGCAGCAAGCAAATCGTTTTTCCACTCGGTGAAAAAAACTAAAGAAAACTAAAAAATAAAACTACAAAAAAAAAAGGTGTCTTCATTTTAACATTCAGCAATAAATCCCCCTTATTTCATGTCCATTATTCTTGGAATATGCTAGAAGATTTTTTGCAAGTTTTATCAACGAAAAAAATTATAAAATACTACTTGTAAAAGAAGAAACATCCCAAATCACCTCTTCATAATGACAAATAAATCTTTATTCCTACCATGTTTTGAAACACTCCTGTCGTCTTTCTAACAGACACGGTTGCTTCGTTTGGACTCTGCTCGCACACATGCTATGTATAGTAATATAGTATAGTATAGTATGTATAGTTTATATCTATAGTTTCATTATATTCCACTGTTACATTCTTAGTTTATGCATGTTTCATAACTACTTTTTATGTATGTGATGTATTGCCATGCTTTTTGTTCTTGATTAATGTAAGTCGCTCTGGAGTCTGCTAAATGCCTAAATTGAAAATTGTAAATTGTAAGGGTCCATTCCATGTTCCTGTTCCAAAATAAAACCTGAGGCCCATTTTCCACCAGGGTTGAACTGGCCTGGTTCTCAGTCCATGGGCCAGAGCCCGCAAAATGTGAACGTTAATTAAAATTTGAGTGTGCAAAACCATATTAAATTGTTTATAGGATCAGTATAAGTAAATTAATATATGATAACCCTTCCACAGTAGTAGCTTTTTCATATTTATTTTCACCTACAGTATATAGCCTACATGAGGTGAATTGGTAAAACTTGAATTAATAGTTATCACCTTGAAACCTCCCAAGATACATGGATTTATTGTATTAAGTTATTTTTGGGGGGCTTTTTTTGCCTTTATTGATAGATGTAGTAGGTAGACAGGACATGGGGAGAGCGTTGGGGGGGAAGACACAGTAAGTTTCGTCTGGGTCGGGACTCGAACCCACGACACACTGTCATGCTGGATTACCAGCCAAGGTGCCTGGACCGCTAAGCCGGCCCAGGCCTTGTAAATGTGCAAATTAGGCATCATATAAGAAAATATGCAAAAGCTACTGTGGAAGGGTTATCGATATATTGTATATTAATTTAATTACTGACCCTATAAACAATATAATATAGGTATGGTTTTGCCCACTCAATTCATAATTAACGTTCCAATTTTGGAGCTCTGGCTCATGGACTAAGAACGGGCTGGAGGCTCATGGACTAAGAACGGGCTGGTGGCTCATGGACTAAGAACGGGCTGGTGGCTCATGGACTAAGAACGGGCTGGTGGCTCATGGACTAAGAACGGGCTGGTGGCTCATGGACTAAGAACGGGGTGGCTCATGGACTAAGAACGGGCTGGAGGCTCATGGACTAAGAACGGGCTGGTGGCTCATGGACTAAGAACGGGCTGGTGGCTCATGGACTAAGGACGGGCTGGTGGCTCATGGACTAAGAACGGGCTGGTGGCTCATGGACTAAGAACGGGCTGGTGGCTCATGGACTAAGAACGGGCTGGTGGCTCATGGACTAAGAACGGGCTGGTGGCTCATGGACTAAGAACGGGCTGGTGGCTCATGACTAAGGACGGGCTGGTGGCTCATGGACTAAGAACGGGCTGGTGGCTCATGGACTAAGAACGGGCTGGTGGCTCATGGACTAAGAACGGGCTGGTGGCTCATGGACTAAGGACGGGCTGGTGGCTCATGGACTAAGAACGGGCTGGTGGCTCATGGACTAAGAACGGGCTGGTGGCTCATGGACTAAGGACGGGGTGGCTCATGGACTAAGAACGGGCTGGTGGCTCATGGACTAAGGACGGGGTGGTGGCTCATGGACTAAGGACGGGGTGGCTCATGGACTAAGAATGGGCCGGTGGCTCATGGACTAAGGACGGGCTGGTGGCTCATGGACTAAGAACGGGCTGGTGGCTCATGGACTAAGAACAGGCTGGTGGCTCATGGACTAAGAACGGGCCGGTGGCTCATGGACTAAGGACGGGGTGGCTCATGGACTAAGAACGGGCTGGTGGCTCATGGACTAAGGACGGGGTGGCTCATGGACTAAGAACGGGCTGGTGGCTCATGGACTAAGAACGGGCTGGTGGCTCATGGACTAAGAACGGGCTGGTGGCTCATGGACTAAGAACGGGCTGGTGGCTCATGGACTAAGAACGGGCTGGAGGCTCATGGACTAAGAACGGGCTGGTGGCTCATGGACTAAGAACGGGCTGGTGTAAAAGGGGCCACAGTGTGCAGAGCAGGTAACAGGATCACATATTAACAGGATCTCAGCCTAGAGAACACGCCACAGTGGAAGAATATAACAGACACTAGGTGGCAGCATTTGCCTTGTGCTTATACCTCTGTTATACCATGAATTTCACCTACATGCACATGTAAGCAGACAAACTTCCACAAATTAAATCAACAGAAATATTACTCGTATTAATCTTAATTTTATACCAATGGATTTAAACCAATTTCCACAATTTGTCAGATGATTAAAAGTCACATTGCTCAACTGTGTTTGAGTGTAAAATATCTCCTCAGTTGCATCAAATTTCAGAAGGCCAAAGTCAGGTCTAGTATATTTGTATCACATTTCAGACACAATAAACTCAAAATGTAATTCACTAAAGGAATAACAACTCTCTCGCACGCACGCACACACGTGCACGCACACACACGCACACACACACACACACACACACACACACACACACACACACACACACACACACACACACACACACACACACACACACACACACACACACACACACACACACACACACACACACACACACACACACACACACAGTTATGGGGGGTTCTTGAAAATAAAACATCTGAGAACCACTAGTACTATAGCTGGACTGCTGTCATAATAAATCAGTGTCTTACACGTGACATGACACTAAGATTGACATTCAGTAATTGGGTCCAAAAATAATAACATGATAATGGTGTGTAAAAACTATATCTAGTTGGACGGACATGTTGATGACCCCTGATCCCAGTACTATCATAGGCTGTGGAAGAGATGACACGTTGTGGCAGATCTCACATCATCGGGCAATTTGTTCCAGAGCATACTGCAAAACCATGTGACTGCATTAACTGCACTTCCATCACATTCAGATTTTTATTCTGAGTTGAGTCAGGAGACCAGTGTCCGATGATCTGAGCACAAATCAAGAAAAGAGAGAAATCCGCACACCATTTTCTGCTCCCAGATATTTATTTGACTGAAGTGGTAACATTTGAGGCCAGCATGCAAGCCCTTCCTCAGACCTTGATGATCTGAGCAGTCTCAGTGGTAGATAGGCAGTGAGCAGATCACAGATGCATTTGGGAGCTAAACCATTCTAAGCCTCATAAACCGTAAGTATCCCTATAGTGCTTTGAAATGGATTGTGTGTTGGATCAGGAGCCAGTGCAGCAGCATTATGGATAGGAGTAATGTGTTCCGCTTTTCTTGTCCCAGTGAATACAGTGGCCACAGCATTTTGAATGAGCATGGAGCCTTCCAACAGTCTTTTTCAGAAGGGTAGCAAAGACAGACAGGCTAGGAAACGATACCTACATAAAGCTACGTATCAAATGCCATATAACCATAATATGTAATTGTTTCCCCCTGTCAACCATCAGGCAACAAGTGCTGAGCCCTGTAGCCATGTCAGTCTTGGCAACATAAGCCGTCACAAATATGACTCCACTCCATTGCTGCTGCACTGGCACCATCACTATGCATATTCTGATGCTATATAATTATTACTTGCGCAAGGAGAGCGTGCAAGTATCAGTCAGGTGCTACGATACGCATGTCCCTTAGCAGCATGTGATATGATGTCATATGCTGGCACGAAGCAGACTGTGCAGGTATGTTTTCACACTAGTAGGCCATTTTTGGCCTACTAGTGTGCAACAAGCAAGTAGGCACTCGACAGAGTGCAGTTCTAGTTATATAATTATCTGCTTCTCTTGCTCGCACTGCGATATTGTGCCTGATATTGTTTTTAGCACGCACCATTCATTATATATAATTTGTAACTGCAAAACATGTCTGCTTGTATATTTCCCCTACCCATAAGCCTGTAAACTTGGAATGTGACAATAAACTTGAACCTATAGTTGAAGTTTGTCGGAGACGAATGCATAGATCAGTTTTCCATTTAAATAATTCCCACAGATTTCTTACCCATTTAGTGATTATGTGTGGGACACTATTAGGCCTACATGCTCTCGAATAACATAATTGTATTTCAAATGTTTATAACTACTGTCTGTGTCTACCAGACGTAATCTTCAAAAGCCATGCATTGGAGGGGCTAGCGCCCCTCAAACATCTTACGTCGTCATTTTGTGCCCTAAACAAACATTAAAGTCCTATAGACTTGTCCTATAGACTTGCCTGGCAAACAACCTACATCTTATTCTTAAGTGTTCTAAACAAACATTCAATATCCTAGAATTGGCTGACATATGATGTAATCTTCAGAAGCCACTTTTTCCAATAAGGCAAAAGGTTTAAATATGTAATCGACTAAGACTAAACTAAGACTGAACAGTTTCAGATGACTAAAATAAGACGTCTTGTCGTCCGTGGCATCCGGTACTTAATTGGCAATTAGACGTCTAGATGTTTATGGCTACCAAACCGTTTTAAGGATGTCAGACCCCAGATGGCAACAGCGAGGAGTTTGATATCCGGGCCGGGGTAATGCAGGGGGATACCCTCTTCATCATAGTCCTGGACTATGCACTCAGGAAAGCCATCAGTGGACAAGAGCAGGATTTTGGCTTCACCCTAACACCAAGGAGGTCAAGACGACATCCCAAGGTAGTCCTGACAGACCTGGACTATGTGGATGACATCAGCCTGCTCTCCGACAACGTGGAACAAGCTCAGGAACTCCTGAACAGAGTGGAGCTGGAGTGTGCCAATGTTGGCCTTAGGCTAAATGCCAAGAAAACTGATGTTATCACCTATAACATCTCACCGGCACATCCACCTCTCACAACAACAGGAGGCACTGTGCTGAAGGAAGTCAAGGACTTCAAGTACCTGGGCTCATGGGTCAACTCAACCGAGCAAGATCTGAAAGTGAGGAAGGCACTTGCATGGAGGGCCCTGAATGGCATGACCAGTGTTTGGAACTCCAATCTCCCCCGACAAATCAAACTCAGCTTCTTCTACACAACAGTGGAGTCTGTTCTCCTATATGGCAGTGAATGCTGGACCCTGAAGCCAACACTGCAGAAGTCCCTTGACGGGTGCTACACCAGAATGCTGCATGCAGTACTTATCATCAGCAAGACTGTACATGTTACTAACAAGACTCTGTATGAGGGAATACCAAGGGTGAGCCAGAAAATAGCAGCCAGGAGAATGAGACTAGCAGGACACTGCCAAAGGCATCAAGAACTGCCAGCCAGCAAACTGGTGCTCTGGGAACCAAAACACGGGCTTCGATCACGAGGACGCCCCACGCTAACATACGTGGATGTACTCAAGAGCGATGCAGGAGTGCAAAGTACCAACGAACTGGCCAGATGTATGGAGAATCGGGATGACTGGAAACGACGATGGAGGGCTCGTCTGAGGACGACCTAGAGAGATTAGGTTTCTGAACTGTCCGAAGCCCACATATCTGAGACAGAGCGAGTAGACATGAATGGTACCATCTTATGATGATCAGGACCCATTATATGAGGTAAGGTTGTAATACAATAGACACAATCGTAGAAAATAATAAGCCCCCAGACCAGTGGTGGAAGTATATGTACTCAAGTACTGTACTTAATTAAAATTTTCAGGTATTTGTAATATACTTGAGTATTTCCAATACATGATGCACAATGAGTACTTTTTTATGCAACAGAGTATTTTTGCATTTCAGTGCTGATACTTTTACCTACTGTAAGTAAAACATTTGAGTACACTGATCAGCCAGGACATGCCAGCATAGGCAAATCCTGCAAAACCAGTTAAACCACCACCACACCACGCAATGACCATTCAAGATGGTCATTGCGCACACACACACACACACAGTCACACACACACACGTCAGACAGGTTCCACTGGTTGGGAGTAATTCCTGAAGCGGATGCCGGAGGTTCATTTATTAGTTTGTAGATTTGTTGAACAGCAAAGCATCATAACAGGCAGACAACATAAATCTATCAACCTGAAAGTTGGCAAGCTTCCTTAAACAAAAGAGGCGTTACCAGAGAGTACCAAAGAAATGTTTTTCTGTGTCAACCGTAGCTTACAGCGTCATGAGCTTGTATAAAATGGGGCTTTAAGTGTTCAATGTATGATTTGTAATAATGTAGTCATAATAATGTAATCATAATGCAATAATTATAAAATAATAATAAAAAATAAACTAGTAACTAGCTGTCAAATAATTGTAGTGGAGTACAAAGGATAAAAAATGGAAATAATCAAGGAAAACTACCTCGTAGCTCATCATAACTGTAAAGGTACAGTTTTTCTTGTTTTGTTTTCTTTTTGTTTGATTGTTTGTAAATTCAAGCTATCATTGATACTGTTTATTGTTGCTTGAGTAAATGTAAGTGGTGACAGAGACGGTATTATCTTTCTGGTGTTTACACAGATATGACACTATCTATAAATACTCACTATTCCAGTTTTATCTGATCGTTGGGGGGAGGGGGGGGACAAGCTCATGCGCTGTGAGCTTGTAGATCTGCAATCTTTGCTGTTGTTCCTCCCAGGATATGGATGCTGGGGTTCAAGTGCAAGTTTTAGTGATCTTGCACAACAAAGTATATATGGCTTATTTTTTTAAGCTTTTTTGTGGCTTTCGCCTTTATTTTATATTTGTTATAAACAGTAGGCTGACAGGAAATGGAGAGAGAGATGGGCGGGGGTCAGGTAGTAAAGGCCGTCGGGATCGGGAGTCGAACCCGCGGCACACTGCCAGACTGGATTACCAGCCAAGGTGCCTGGACCGCTGAGCCACGGCCCAGGAAAAGTAGTTGGTTAGAGTGGTTAGACTCCTCATATTTTTATTTACTAGAGCGGTGCCCATTGGGCACTGGCCACTTGGAACGATGCAAGTTGGAAATGCATGCCCCACCCAGTTATGTCTGTGTCCCTTTTATGAAAAAATAAGCAGCAAGCACTCAGTTTGAGTAATTCCACGTATTAGTGTATTGGGTGCACATTTCTGGAAGATGTGTCCCTTTTATGCCCATATATGGAGTTCTTTGTCAGGCATGCTCAAATATGGAGTCTATGCCGATGTCAGAACATCTGTGTCCCTTTATTCCTATAGGGTTCTGTGTCAGACATGGATATGGAGTGTTGTGATGTCATGACAGGCCACCTCCATAAATGGACCCTGGGCAGGGGCCCTGTCCAGAGCCCGGGCAGAGGCCTTCTGTGGCGGTTCTGAACAACCGTGGGTCTGACCGACCCGACACCGGGCATTGCACTCCCTGTGGGGGTGTGGAACGCGTGTCGAATTTGAAGTCGGCGAATGGTTTTTGAGTTATGTGGATTACAGCTTACACGTACAGACAGAGGCAAGGTGCATTTATAGATAGATATAAAAATCACACCCGTGTGAAGTGAGTGGCACTCTTACCATCGTACATCATCATACATCATCTCATTCCGGCCAATCAGAATTACGTCACCTACACCTACACTATGACGTAAAATTGTTCATTCATTGTCAATAGGAATTTAATGTTCGTGTAGGACAAAGTTTGTGGACACACTAAAAGCTGGACATTGGAGGAGCTAGCGCCCCTCAAAAATCACACCCGTGTGAACTGTGAAGTATCATCATACGCCATCAATCATCTTATTCCGGCCAATCACAATGTGTTCTCACTGTCAATGCCATTTCATTAGTTTGTGTTGGGACAATGACGTAAACCTGGCCATTCATTACCAATGGCATTTAATGTTTGTGTTGGGACAATGACGTAAAACTGGCCATTCATTATCAATGGCATTTAAGGACGACCTATAGAGATAACCACGGATGTTGGGCTTTATTTTATTTATAACTTTGACACAAATGGATAGGTGCCCAAGCACGAAAAGCACCTCCACGCCCCTCTGCACGTGCCTGACGTGCTTGAAATTATTATAGTTATTACAGTATCTGAGAAATATTTCCAGGTAACCTGTTGATGAATAACAGGTTACCTGTCGGTGCACTCACTGACTCACACTCACTGTCTCTCTCTCTCTCTCTCTCTGTTGACTGACAGTGGGCGTATCCCGCATGTACCTGAATGTAACCAGTCTGTCTCCTATGGAAACGACACTGAACCACGCTTACTGTAGCCACCCCCTCAGACAGAAACTCCAACCCACTGGCTGTCATGTGTTAATACAACTAATTGTACATACCTCGGGAATTGTCTCTGTTATCGTCACAAAGGATCATTCCAAGTAGAAGACACAGAGAATTGGAGATGATGACAGACTGCTAGCACTACTGGTTGCAATTTTACAAAAGAGGGATATTTTTCAGCAAATGAGGTGGCCACCATCTCAAGAACAGGTAAACAAAGACTTTTCCCCAAGACTTCTATTTCAATGGTATGTTTAAACGTAAGGTCAGCACACCAGAGACATCACATTGAATTTGGTGTTACAGTAATATGCCCTTTTCATTTACCCTATATACTCTGAGCAGCTGTTTCTTTTTAATCTTGGACTATCCTGTCACTCAGAAATCTCTCCTGTTCCATTTTCTTCTAATCTTCCAACAACTCCTCTTGAGATACTGTGCTTCCCAATGTCGCCAGTAGTTTCTTTCATTCATCTGTTAACATGTGCTACCATGTACTGTGTAGTACAGTGGTTCTCAAAGTGGGCTCCGGGGGCCCTAGGGGTCCTTGAGGGAGTTCCAGGGAGTCCCCAGCTAAATGATAGTTGGGAACCAAATGGACCTTAGGGGTCTGTAACTCAGAGTGTACAAATGGAACCAAGTGTACACTATAAGAGTTAAATTAGCAGTGATTTTACAATATACATTGGGGTCCCAGAGATAGAAATGCCATTAAATAGGCGTCCGTAGCCTAATTCAGGCCACTGGAAATGAAAATGGTTGGAAATCACTGCTAGAGCCGTTAAAAATGTTATGGGGGTCCTTGGCATCTATTTTCAAATGGGGGGTCCGCTTGCTAATGAGTGTCATTTTGGGGGTAATTGACATAAAAAAGTTATCTTTTTTTAGAGCGAGATTTGTATAGTTGCCATTCTCTTAACCACTTATAACCAGGGGTCTAGGCTCGCTCCCTTCCCCACCTACACCAAGGGTCTTCAACAGAACCCTGCTCGGCAAATCTCTTTGCCAAAAATAGCCGATCTACAAGCTCATAAAGTGCTGTGAGCTTGTAGATCGGCTATTTCTGTTTCTGTTCTGTGGTGTGCACCATTGTAGCTTGGTGAGAAGTACCGTAGACAAGTCACTGACTTTCTTATGTAAACATGCGCTACATAGAGGTTCCCAACCACTGGTACTAGTACCACTGGTGGTACACAGAGGAGTCGCCCCCCCAAAAAGGAGGAAAAAAGACAAAAGTGGAATGAAATATTTATACAGTGCTTTGTGATGCACTTTGAGCTTGCAGATCTGCTATTCTCAAAACATCTTGACAACATTTGTTACATTTTGGAAACTATAACATCAACACAAAAGGGGGGGCAAAACATATTTCCAGCCTGGGGTCTGTGGACAAATACATATTCATTTGGGGGTCCTTGGCATGAGAATCACTAAACCAACCAAATACTTATTCTGTCCCCTTCAGCGGAATGGCACTGATCCGATGTCGCTGGTGGAACATCCTGATTTGTCTGTGCACTCCATGCATTCTTCTGGGCCTGCTCTTCGTCTACGTCGCCCTGATGCTGTGCTACAATATGGCAGACATTACAGCTAAACACAGCAGTTCAACACATCTGAGTAAAACGACTCAATTCATTGCCCCGGGGACTTACAGAAACGAGGGCTTTGCCCCATTACCTAGAACCTTCTGGGACCCTGCACCACACAACGGTGCTCTCTGGAATCAACTCCAACTGCCGATTGACCGCTATAACAATCCCATCCTTAGCGACAGGAGAACCACAAGGGGACATAAGCGAATTAACAGCAGTTACAGTCACCTAATGAAGGCCAGTTTCTCTGCCGTCGGAGAGCTGAAAACCAGAATGAGTGACTTTGCCAAACTGCCGGAGCAAATGAAGGAGTTTGTGAGCTCAATGCACAGACGGGAGTACCCCAACCTCATCGTGCCAAGCAAGCCCTGTGGAGCTGGGCTAGAGGACGAGGAGCCCCCCCTGCTTCTCCTGGCCATCAAGTCTGTGGCAATGAACTTTGAGCGGCGGCAGGTTATTCGCCGGACATGGGGCCAGGTCGGCTGGATGGCCGGTCAAAGGATAGGAAAAGCAGGCCAAAGGGGAGGCTACGTCCACCGGGTGTTCCTGCTGGCCAAGCAGAGCCAGGGGGAGCTGGCTGCGGACTTGGCGGACGAGTTACTGCAGCTCGAGAGCCGGCACTATGGAGACATCCTGCAGTGGGACTTCAAAGACTCCTTCTTCAATCTCACTTTAAAAGATGTGCACTTCTGGGACTGGTTCTCGCGGCGCTGCAAGTGGGCGCGCTTCGTCTTCAAGGGAGACGACGACGTGTTTGTCAACACGCCGGGCATGCTGGACTACATCCTGGACCAAGAGGAGAGGCTGGGACAATCAGCAGCCATGAGAGGCTTCATGGTTGGAGACGTCATCGGTGGGGCCATGCCTATCCGAGAGAAAAAGTCCAAATACTGCGTCCCGGAAAGCTTCTACAAAGGCTTATACCCTACTTATGCGGGTGGGGGTGGGGTGGTGTACTCGGGCCAGTTGACAAAACTTCTTAACCAGGTGTCCAAAATGGTTCACCTGTTCCCCATCGATGACGTCTACGTGGGAATGTGTATGGTGAAGTTGAAAGCCTACCCCATACACCACCCTGCCTTTCTGACATTTGACTTTCCTAAGAAAGAAGAAGAGCAGCAACAATGTGCCCACCACAGGATCTTGCTGGTTCACAAACGAAGCCCTGACCAAGTCAGTGAATTGTGGTCAGAGCTCAAAGACAAACATTCCCAGTGCTGGAATGCAACTCTGAGGAACACAGTAAAACAAAACGTGACAACGGAGACCGTCAAGTTAAAGCCCCTGAAACAACGAGAACGTGACTACATTTAAATCTTCACGGCAACCATTTAAAATAAAATCTCCTAACAACCCAGGTTGTTCGTTGGTTAACATCTGTAGCCCATTTGTATACTGTATTATTTATTTCTGCATACATTTTCTAAAGGGGTGTACTAAAGCAGAGGTTTTCAACTGGTGGTCCGTGGACCACTGGTGGTCCGTGAAGGTATTGCATGTGGTCCCTGGCCATGCATTTAGTATTTTTTTTATCAACCACTAGTTGGGAAATGAACTAGTTCATTAAGTGACCTGGTGATGTATGATGACATCAATGTCAGTTACTGGGAAGTCGGATGTCAAGAACTTCCACAGAAAGGGAGTTTGAATTTCAAGGGAAAGTGAACCGGATTGACTGGTTGAGTCTATTAGGAAATGTCAAATGTGCCCATATAATCATGCAATCGCATGTGTCTGCCATCTATGAGTTTAATATGGAAGGTTAAGAGAACAGAGTAAGGGCAACCATGGGAAAGGAATAGCTCCGGACGACTAGCATATGCCAGTTAAATTATACTGACTGTTAAGGGCTTGATTTAATTCACCTCAAATAAACAAATTTGATATTATTTTTTATATCCCCTCACCCAACTCAACAGTGGTCCCCAGGTTGATTCTTAGTTAGGGTGGTGGTCCCCAGGTTGATTATTAGTCAGCGTGGTGGTCCCTGGTTCATAATCAGTTGAAAACCCCTGTACTAAAGAGCTAATTTCAGATACACTGAACAGTGTACACAGTCAGTCTCAAAGTGGATTCCGATCTGGATTATTCTTATCTGTTACCACCCACCTTTTAAACAAAAAATCACACTTGTGTGAAGTGAGCACTGCCTTTCATCACAATGATGACGTCTGATGATGTCAACAACATGTCACGGACATTCCGTGCTCAAACAGACAGACATACATACACACATAGCTGTGCAATGGAGTGGCTGTACCGTTCAAAAAGAGTAAATTCTCCTTCTACAGCACTGCCACCAAGCAAGTGCGGAGTGCCCTGACCTCTTCCCTCAAAAAATGCAGATCACTGGCTTCCTTTAAAACAGGCCTGAAAATCCACCTTTCAGTAGGCCAAGATGGAAATACTCACTCTGTACATAGTGTTTTATATTTTGTGATATTTGAATTTTGTTATTTTTCATGTCATGTTTATGAATTGAATAGGACCCGAATGGAAACAAGACTGCAATGACTTTTTTTTGGTGCTATCCTTTTAGACCAAGTGTTTTATGTAGTGTTGCTGTTTACATTTAGGTATGTCTAATAAAGTATTCAAATACCAAGGACTCTATGGGTTCCTTTAGGGGGGTCTAAATTGATCTAAAAGTGTGTAGCGGAGACCTTGAAATTTAAAGGATTGAAAAACCTTTAACAGAGTATTCTAATTTCTTGTTCAAAGGAGAGGAAGGTTTCATCAAACTGCCTGTCGTCACACTCATACAGAAACAGGAACTGTGTCCTGTGTGCAATGTGAACTATAAATTAATCCCTAGGTCTGGTGACACCTGACAGTCACGCCTCCCAACATGTGATGTGTAGGCACTAATCAAGAGATCATATAATACATATCACTGTAGCCAATGTAAACAGACAAAGAAATCAATCAATAGGCTATGCACGTAACATCGTACCTGGAAGTTATGCAGCCACCTACTGAGTGGCAAAAAATAAAATATTCTGGCCTTTATAGCCCATACATCAAAAATCGGATAGGACATCCAAAGTCCTATCTTATTAAACGATGGTAAACTCGCCAACATTGCAGTTGTAGGGAAAGCTTGAATATCTGAAAAGTTTTTTTCATAGAAATCCACCAGACAAGTTATGAGCTACTTTCTGTCAAGACATTCTGTGCAGGTGATTATTTGAAGTGTCAAAAGTTTGGAAGCGCTTGTTTTCAATAACGCAACATCCTGCTGCCTCCTGCATTATGTGACATTTAGAAACCGGCGATACACAGGTACGTTGCGTGATTTCCAACAAGCGCTTCCAAACTCCAACTGCTGCTTAATGTTTTGCCACTCAGTCTAGAAGAGGGGGCTGTGTCCCTGTGGAAAAGTGATGCATGAGCATACTCTCCATTACTTTAGCCAGCTGTTTGAAAGCCCCAACGTGACATCACACAAATGTATTGTCAAATAAAGTGGAAAAGTAGATGAATTCTGGGTCTCTTGGACTGGTGCTATAGATTTTGTGTGGATAATTAGCAGTATAAAGGAGCACTGCAATAGCAGTTTTAAATTCCTGGAGCCCGGGTTCGGTTACGGTTACCATCCAGGCACTCTACCACTGAGCCACCGGAGCATGAAAGAGGGAGAAACGGAGTGGTGGTTTATTTTCCGAGGGCCACAGGCTAAAACAGAGGGATGTTACTGGCTTTAGAAGTGGACGATATATTGAAGATGTTTGCGATACTGATATTGCATGTTCATGTTCATAAGCCGATAACCATATGCTGTGCAGCCCTACTGTATACCTAATCTGTGAGGCATTGTTTTCATACATTAAAAATGTTAAACATGTCTCCTACAAATATGATTTGTATCAAGACTTCATTTCTGCCGTGATATCGTATTACTCTTAAATTAAGAGACAGAACAAGAGTGTCATTTTTTTGCTTTTTAATTACAACCACCTGTTGACTCGGTTGAGGGAGAGTCATAGCCCTCACACATCACAGATGTAGTCCTTTGTAAACAAATGTGCCGTAATAAAAATCAGGAATGTAACCAAGTAACGTAAATTCAATGTAATGAAGTGGGAGTTAAACCCGAGGCAAAGCACTAGCTGCTATACAGTATACTGTAAGAAATCTGAAATTACTGGCTTATTCATTTTCACACACATTTGCAGAGGTAAAATCAACATGCAAATTGTTTAATTTAAGTCTCAGTATAACAGAAATTATATTGTCTCAGAATGACTCCTGTGGGATTCCTTTCGTTCCATCCCAGCAGTTCACAAGCAAGATCTTTGACGTTTTTAATGCCAGTGCCTGCTTGAAAACAAAGGAAAGGTGCATTATCAAGTATTCACAAGGGCAATGGGGCACCCATTAGCACATGCCACGTGTTGTTTCCCATGAGAATCAAAAAGTGGATTCAGTGGATACAAAATGGCTGCTGTGACCGAGCTGCAATGAGGAGCTTATACATCAAGTGAAAGCTCAAGACAGCTCAAAATCTTCCATCAGCATTGCAGCCGAGTACACTGCCAGAGGATTTCAAATAGCTCCCAGTGCCCTCCGTCTCCCGGTGTGCGAGAATGCTCCCAACTAGGAACTGATCTCTGTCCTTTCTTTGTTGTCATCATCCTCTTCTTCATCACTCTCACTGTAGTGGTAGTTATTGTTTGAGCGATTCGTGTTGACAAATAAGTCACTCTCATCATCTTCAGAGTCACTGTTATCCTCCCCATCAACGCCCACCGCTTCCTTTCCCTCTCCGTCGGTTTTCTCCTGAGACAGCGGCTCGTTTGTGAAAGCCTCCGGCCTAAAGGGGGGCAATGGAAAACAGATCATGACCTACTGTACCGGTTAACATCATGCAAAAAGGAACATTTGATTGGGGGAAATTATTGTGTGCGTTTGCTTATCTGTGCACACACTCACCAGAGCTGTCTTTTTTGCAGGTTCTGAATGTTGTCTCTGTAGAGAATAAAACTGATCTCCGCCTTCACCTTCTCTCCCTCCTCAATGGGGTCCACAATCACGTAGTCACCTTGGGGGATAGAGCCCAGGGAAATTTGCACATAATACGACTAAACAGGGATATGCTGGGGCTGAAGATATTGTTACAATATTATGAACTCAAATTTATATAGCGCTTTTCTAAATACCCAAAGTGCTTATGGCAATGTCCATATTATAACCGCTGCAACTACGGTATCAGAGAGAGAGAGACAGAGAGAGAAGGGAAGGGGGAGATATGGGGGTGGGTTCTAAACATGTATTCTAAAAGAAAAAGAGAAAGGGCCCATGAAATACTATTAATAACGATTATTTGATCACCCTCCCTTCCCTGATTGATTTTATTTACCTCAAATGACACAAATTACCATCACAACAACAACATTGCATTGGCCTGTGAACTGTTTCAGAAATAAACAAGACGGTAGCACGTGCATCTCGTAACTAAACCATGAAGGAAATAAAAGCCAACTACACAGTATGCAGTGCCCCAGTGGCGTGCACATAGACGCCACACAAGGTGCCCTTTTTTCACTTGAGCACCTGCCCCTCTAAATATCTGTACACGCCACTGCAGTGCCGCCAATCTTCTAAACATGGAAAATTGTGTGTAAAGTATACATGACTACAATCTGCACCAAGCAGGCTTTCTATTGACTAATGGGCTAAACAAACAATGGAAAGCGAAAGCTCACACCCTAAAATGTGCTCATAGATACGGTCCATTAAAGATGTTGGTCTCTGCTGTCCTTTCTGGATTTTGACACTTGCCAATAAATATTCGAATTAATTTCAATTTGAAGGCTCCGAGGTAGGAGCTTTCAAATAAAAATCAATGCGAAGATAATTATTCCTTGCCAATGTTTCTTTCATACTTGTTATGAAAGGTGTCTGAGGATGGGGAATATACATAGGTCTCTTCCATTGACAGTGTGAGGCAGAAAGATCCATCCTACTTTAATTTAACTACAATACTCACCAATATTTCACCTCTACAGTTATGGAAGACGACAAAATGTTGTGTTCTTCTCACTTTTTATTTTGCGTGATTGAAAACACTGTAGTGTGTAGGTGTAGGTTTTCTCAAGGGACCGGTGTCGTCTACACACGGCCTAGTTTCACAAAAATGCACCGTTGTCGTTGCAAGTCTGTCCAAAGCCAGCTGTTTTTCTTCTTCTGCTATGTTTTACAACTGCATTACCTGTGTGTGTTCGGTGTGGGAGCGAAGTTGCTTTGGAGAGCGCTCATTTAAAATCACGCATCGTCCTGTGTGTGCCACCGGTTTTGAGTGGTACACAAGTGCTAAGCATGCCAAGCGGAAAATAGGGCCCTGAAAGTTACATTTTTAGACATTTTCTAAAGGATGGACTGCTGGGAAAAGAGAGGACAGAAGGGTAAAGAGGGGTAGAGAACTTTGCACTAATGTATACTGTACATATTCGGACACATTCAGATCACCATAGCAGAACAACGTGTAGACTAGGGTTATGTAGAAATGTAAAGAAAGACACCTGCGACCGGGTTCCCAAATTGCATGCTCTAACTCCAAAATACTCGTTATATTGAAATCGTTAGCACAGTCAGCGGAGCATGCCACAGTAACATTTCGCTGACAAATAAACCCTTTTGAATCACGAGGCACAGGGATCAGGTGATGTCATCATCACAAATCTGTGGACTATCTGGCTGAGCCACCAGGATTATCTGAACCAGATAAACCAAACTCGTTATGAGCACTGCCCAATGACAACATTTCAATGCTTTCTTGAATCGCTACAACCCTTCCTTTTCTCGGAATGAACTTTTGTTTTTCTGTTTCAATAGTTTTACCTTCCCTAGGACTCAGGGAGGGTGGGGGGGGGAGGAAGGGAGGGTGGACTGAGAAATTGACCAAAATAACTCCCTGTGGGAAAACAAAGCACAGTGTCACTATATAATTTACCTCTCTTTATCCAGAGGTTCTTCCGGAACTTGGTGGGCATGCTCACCAGAAAGGCCTCTCCCTGTGCGGTGACAGCTTCGTGCAGGTTGTTGCCACGGCTAGCGATAACCTGTGAAAGGCACCAGTGAAATGAATGAGACCAAAGGACATTTGTTTGGGGACCACATTGCCAGTGGTCAAAAACCTCCTAACTGCACTTGAGCTGGATTTGGGTAAAGTGATGACAATAAAATGATTAAAAAAAGGTCACATTCAAGTATCTGGCAATGTATAAAGTCACCGTACCAACTTTGATTGTGTTGTTCCAAAAACATGTTTTGTGTGTGTGTGTGTGTGTCCTGAAAAGGTTAATATTTTGGACATTTTATTTTGGCTGGTTTCCCCGACAGCAAAGCTGTGTAATATTACAATCATTCTAGTGCAAAATCTGTCCCCTGGACAAGAGGTAGCCCCTCTCGGGACCCCCTAGGTGAGCTCATTCCTTCGCGACCCATGGGGTCCCTATTCAGAAGTTTGTTTCCTTATGCAAATGATGGTACACAGACATAAATACCTTCGGAAACGTCATCTTTGCGGTGTTTGAGTGATTGTGATCACGTTTCAAAGGAAGCATATAAGAGCTATAGGATACAACGGAAACCGCTGTGAATTGTCCTTCGCCGCAGAAGCCGTCAAGTATTTTTAATCTGTGTTTGACCGTTTTCGTAACTTTGATTCCTCTCTTCCTTCCTTGACTTCCTTATCGACATCCCATTGTACCGCCTAGCTGGCTAGCGCAGATCAGAGGCAGGAACGTAGGGACGGCAGCCAGACACTATCTAGACCCCCTGGCTAGACAAGAGGGTATGTTGCCCCTTGGAACTTGGAAGAGAGTTAGGTAGAATTTAGTCTCTGGCGTGGGAGACCCATAATTAAATCCTAGGTAGGGCATATAATTATAAAACTTATGGACTGCAGCTGCTGCAACTTTCTGTAAGGTGGTCATTTTATTCTCCAGAATAAAGTGCAATAACAACAAACCTTCACAATCTGTTGCTTTCCTGTAGGAATGACAAAGTCCCCCAGGACCTCCTTGACAACATGTTTGCGTTTCGTGGCCTGCGACATTATTGACTTTGAGCTTCAGTTCTCTAGACCAGCTGAGGAAGAGGAGTGTGCCTGTGATGCTTGGAGCTTCCGTCTTCTTCGCCAGCTGAAAAGGAAGAGAGTGTATTGGGGATTCATGTTGGATAGATCCCTCTAGATCAGTGGTTCCCAAGCCTTTTCATGTCAAGGACCCCCAAATTGAGAGAGACTCATTTCCCCGTGGACCCCATTTGAATATATATGCCAAGGACCCTCATACGAGAAGATTTTCAAGGTTCTAACAGTGATTTTCAACCATTTTCATTTCAAGGACCCCCGGTTTCACATGAATTAAGCTACGGTCCCCCATTTCTATCTCTGGGACCCCAATTTATATTGTAAAATCACAAATAAACGTTCCTACGTACTTTAGCTAACCTAGATAGCCTGCTTAGCCTAGCTAACCAAACAACCAACTCAAAACGTAATGAGATAATACACAATGCAATTCGAAGAAGTTACGTAAATACCTTGATGGATAGATAATGGATTAATGTGTCTCTTCGATGACAATAGCCTGACGATAAGTGTGTATTTGACCTCAGCATAAGAAGAAACACGCTCTTGAAACGGAGATGTGTTGTTGTTCGTAAACACAAGACCAGGAAGACCTCATGTGCTCCTGCTTCTTCTTCTATTTGGGTTTATTGGCAGTTGGCAAACATATTTGTGCATTACCGCCACCTACTGGTTTCTTTATCCATCTGTACTATTCCTATTTCAAATTAAAATCCTGAGTTACTCCTTACCCATATTATTACTATAGCTACTTATATTTAAATACACCTTGACCACATACCACTTATATTTTATCACATTTGTTACTCTGAGATATTTAAATGTGTCTGTAGGCTACTGTAGCACCTCTCCTGACACCTGTCTCCTGACATTTTCCTTGATGGCAGCGGAAGGCACCAACCAGCACATCAGGAGCAATTAGGTGTTTAGTTTGATTGATTGATTGATTGATTGATTGATTGATTGATTGAAGTATGTATTAAGAGTTTGCAGAATTACAGTACATTTCAAGCACAACTCAATACAAAAAACTGTTAACTGTGAGTGGACGACCCAATAAAGCACTAGGCCTACACTTATTGTTTACAAGAGGGTCCACCTTGTTCAATTCATCATAACATTTAGAGACATACTACAAATATACACTTGTATATAGCAAAAAAAAAAGGAAATCATCATAAAGGAGGTAAAAAGGGAAAAGAAAACATATGCAGTGAGGGGAAAAGGGGGTGGGTGGGGGCTTCAGATTTACAGGAGCCAGTTTCAAATTGCAGCCATCCGTAGGTGCCCTTTGAGAGCAGGTTTGAAGGAGTCAAGGGATTTGCATGTCTCAATGACCGTTGGTAGGGCGTTCCACATTTTGGTGGCATAGGAGCTCAGTGTCTTGCTCACACTTTGACACTAACTCTGGGGGAGCCCAGGTTCGAAGTGGCAACCTTGTGGTTACCATCCGGCCACTTGCCTTAGTTGTCTTCTTTCTAATTCATATGCCCAACAGTTCACCATCACATGCTCAACTGTTTCCTCCTCCCCACAATGATCACACCTCCCTGTGTTGTTTTCCCAATAATAAACAATGATGCATTTAAACCTGTATGCCCAAATCTTAAACGTGACATTACTGTCTCTTCCTTCTGCTCCTTCCTGCTTGCCTCACCTCTCCTACGTTCCTCTGAATTCCATAAAACCATCTTCCCCTCCTCTCCTCCTCCCACCTCTTTTGCCATCTCTCCTTCATCTTTCTTTTAATAATGTTCTTACCCTCCATCTTGCTAACTTTCACTGTCATCTCAATATCTTCACATTTTGTCGACTCCTTTGCCACCTTGTCTACCTCCTCATTCCCTCTCACTTCAATGTGCCGGTACCCATACAAACACCACGCACTAAATAATGACACCATTAAGTTTACTCATATGGGGTGCTAACTGCACTATGACGCTATTCCAACAATATTAGTTCTTCAATGTAAGGCTCCAACTTATGTAACTGTGCCATTCACCAAATGGAAATATCTTAATATACATAGAACCACAATGGAAACAAGTCCCCATTACCTTTTTGACACAGAGCACATGATAAATGCTAAGGTTTCCAAACTTTATTCAATTTCCAGTTATGTACAGTTCATCCCTGCATTATATAACAGTTATTACAAACAAATAATAATCATGAAATCATTATTTTAGAATCAGCTTTATATGAACCCGCAAACAACTTGGTTGCTCTATGCCAGTGGTTCTCAACCCGTGGGTCCATATGATTTTGGGGGGTCTCTAGATGACAATGAAGTGACAATTTAAGATTTTTTTTTTAAAGATAAGATTACATTTAAAAAATAATACCAATAATATCAGCATAATATACTATAAAAACTGGTCAAACATTGGCCAAATTGTCAAATAATGTAAGAGGCAAAAATCATTGTGAGCTTGTAGATCGGCTATTTTCACCATATTTATCTGTGGAACTGAGTCAAAGAAAATGGAATGCCGCAACCCCTACATTCCTTATTAGGGTATCACATGCTTATCAGGGTAGGGGGTCCCCAGTTCAAATATGATTATGTTGGGGGGTCACTCACAGCCTGAAAAGGTTGAGAACCACTGCTGTATATGCAAACGCAACGCACATTGGCATCATGTGGGGTTAAGAGAAACAAAGACTGCCGAAGTAGACAACCCGCAACACTCAAATTAGAAGGGTAAATTATTGTAGGTGCAAGGCTCAAAGATACTCAATACTCAACATAAAACATGTACAAAGGACATTCATTGAGTGCTGGCGTTTCCTTCTTTCTATCATGTGGGGTTGAACAGACCAATATAATAATAATATAACAACTCATAAAAATGCAATAGAGCTTTAGCACAGCATAACACAACATTCAGGGCAACACACAAGTTCAGAAGCAGTGCATCTCATTTGTCAGGTTCAGGTTTGACAGGTTCAGTAGTAACTAGGTACACCTTAAACATGTAACTAAAAAACATTGCATGGATATAATTGTCAAAAAAACAAATCGTCAATTGTTTCACCCTATTAGGATTAACAGAATTAGTTCAGAACAAATTAAATCACAAAAACACTTCAGCAGTGCTAAATAACTAGCTATACATCACAGCTGGTATGTAACTATGGTAAAGTGACATGAGATGGGACTGAGGTATGTAGAAAGCTGAGAACTTATTTTGAAAGAAAGGTTACATCAGTAGGAGGACGTACAAGTCTCACCCCTGTCTTCATGCACTTTAAATGAAGCATATTGTTAAATAGGTGGACTCACTACTCATGTTGTTCACATGTTTGAGTACACGAGAGAAGGAGAGAAAGTGACCGTGTGTGTGTGTTCGTGTTTTAGTGGTCTAGTTGATCACAGCAGAAGATGCCATCTTGTTGATTCCACACAGCTTGTTACCCCTGTATAAGTTATAGTAACCCTGTATATGAGAGAGAGAGAGAGAGAGAGAGAGAGAGAGAAAGAGAGAGAGAGATGAATTAATGAGTTAAAGAACAATTGTTCTGTAAAAGACAAATCCTACAAAATTATTAACATTTGGATATTAAATATGGATGAATCAATGGAAAACACATGCAGTCAGTCACAGCTGTGTAGTTGGAATGCATTCTTACCTGTTCCCCATAGTCCTCTCCCCAGCTGTTCTTGATGGCCCAGAATGGAGTGCCTTTACCTGGACAAACAGGCACACACTCGGTTACAATGAGACTCACACAACAACAATCAACGTGTTGATGACAGAAGTGAACTTCAAGCAGAAGTTCAAAGGGCAGTCAATCAATCATCATAATTACAGTGCAGCAACTACAATAGAGGGTATGCGGCGCGCGTGACATCCTCGTACCTGGAGTGGCAAAAAACTACTTTCTGGCCTTGACAGCCCATACATCCAAACAGAAAAGTCCTGTCTGATTGCATTAAACAATGTTAAACTCACCAACATTGCAGCTGAACGAAAAGCTTGAACTATCCTCTTTCTATCTGCAAAGTTTTAGTTTCATGAAAATCCACCATAGAAACGTTATGAGCTACTTTCTGGCAAGAAATGCCCGGCATTTGATAAGTGTCAGAGTTTGGAAGTGCTTGTTTTCAATAACACAACATTTAGCTGCGTCCTGCATTATGTGACATTTAGAAACAGGTGGTACGCAGGACGGTTGAGTGATTTCCAACAAGCGCTTCCAAACTCCAACACTCCATGCTGCTCAATGTTTTGCCACTCAGTCTAGATGAGGGGGGCGTGTCCTGATGGGAAAATCATGCATGTGCATACTCTCTATAAAGACGGCAGCACAACTATGTCCAATCCTGTGCATTGTCTGCTTCAAATGCCTGTCTTCAACCCTTAGGTGTCTACATTTCTCAATGGAAGAGTAAGGACAGCATCTAAAACCACTGCAGATGTGCAAGTTATTTTGTATTAACAGACTTTACCATACAGATTTGTGAAAATAACGCCACCATTAAAGTAAATCCCGGATTGTAGCTTGAATGTCTCTGCCATTGAACCACAACTCTATTTAGCCAATAGGGAAAAGGGACACTCAACCATATCCTGGACAAGGAAACGTGTCCTCTGTTAACAGTACTCGTGGATGTGAAGCTTTTATAAAGGCATCACCATGTTGGAGGTGACAGGGTGCTCAGGCTGATTCCCACAAGTGTGTCCTGTCAAATTGTCCTTAAGAAATAAACTAAAATATTATGCTGTGTTCACACTAGTGGTGAAAAAACGACTAAGCGTGGCCAGCTACATTGCAGCTGATTCGCAGTTCCAAGTGTTGCTCAAACCACACCGCATGAAAGGAAGAGTAGGGTTAAGAAGCACATTGTAATTGTTTTTGTTCCATTTACAGAACAGAGAACAGAGAGGGAGAGAGAACTGTGGGGAGAGAGAAGGGGTGGAAAATAACACTTCTCTGCGTCATTGGAACATTGCAAAAATGTTTAAGCCAGCTTAAATTGTTTTGCAGCTGTGTCAGGTATTAGTTTGCAGCTTGCCACTGGCTCCTGTTGTTCTTTGTTGGCATTCTTTGTTGCTGCTAGTATGAATGCAGCATTACATTACTGTTACATATTACATATTAAGATTGGCAAATTGACGATGCTGAAGGGCCTATCTAATTTCCGCATCCACGGTGCGGAAGTAAGAGAAAAATGGCTGCCATGCGAATATGGTCTATGAAGCAGCTGAAACAGACAATGTTAAAACATTTATTGGGATGGTGTATAGTGGATTTGTATTGTCTTACGTTCTCCATATCCCACCAGCAGCACAGCGTGGTCAATCATCCAGGGGTTGCAGAAGATCTTCAGGGGGTGAGACACACCCTTCCTGTAGAACTGTGTCAGGGAAATATACATTATGTTTTAAAAGGCGAATAAAAAAGGAGGATGTATATTGTATATATACAGTACACACACAAGATAAAGTGGAGGCAACGTAGATTTAAATATGGTCTTAGGTTGATCATCTATTACCAGTGGTTCCCAAAACTTTTAGCTCAAGACCCAAAAGAGAAATTAGACGTTTGCCCGGGACCCAAACTAGCAAAAAATAGCAGATCTACAAGCTCACAACGCATCGCTTCATGCTACGTTGTGATCTTGTAGATCAGCTTTTTTTCCTCATTACTTCCTTTACAAAATGTATGGAATTTCTTGGACTTTCTTTTTTATTTCTTCACGAAAAGACTGGAAAAAAAGCATCACATTTTATTTTTACCTGCATGGCAAAGGCATTCAGGGCCACAGAGGCCGGTCCATTCTCAGCCAGCCAAGCAGCAATTTCTGAAACAAATAAACAATTGCAATTCAGTCCATTGGCGTATTTTGTTTTTGCTTTCTCTACCTGTTCATCAACTCTTTACACCCCATATATTATAATTTGCACAATATCTTTAGCCAAATAATATTTAGCCTTTAAATATTGTGTGACAATATCAAATTCCATTTCTACTTTTCAAAAATACATGTGTCATCACGATGTATGTCTGAAGCGTGTCTGATGAAGCACGCAAGCTCGAAACGTCAGGGTGAAATAAAACCTGCCTGCAATGAAGCCCTTCAGTGCTCAAGTGTTTTACATTTGTGGTATCCATATTTCATAATATTCATATTTGCAATATTATATGTCAAAGGGTCAACTATACATTTCTGTGCATATAATCATCATGGTTGGTGACATGTCTCCAACATGTCTCTGAAAGCAATCACCTCAGAGGCTGAGGTGTGAGAGAAAGTTTTTCTCTCAAATGTTTTGATTGTATTGCTGTATTGTTGTATTGTTCTTTCTGCTTTGGCAATGTAAACGTATGTTTTCTCATGCCAATAAAGCCCTTTGAATTTAATTGAATTGAATTGAGAGAAATTTAGCATTATATTGTCTCAAGAAACCTTCCGGGATGTTCCTGAAGACACCAAATGTTTCTTTTCACTCTCTATGTAAATGTCTAAGCAAAAAGTACTGTATATAGTGTCTCGTAAATGCAATGTTAAACTAGTCTCTAGCAGGCTGGCTGCCGAGGTCAGTTTAGTTGTGTGGAAATACACGACACATGTTTTACTCACACGTCATGATGCGACCATGTTGTGAGCTTGTAGATCGGCAATTTTTTTTTAAATTCATAAAAGTATAAAATGGGGGCGCCGGGCCTATGGGCCACATGGCTCAGCAAGTCTTACTTATAGAACAGGACACTTAGGCCATATCACGATATCCGAAATTGCAGACAATTTCTAGTCTCACATTACAATATATTGCCCAGCTAAACGCTAACGTTTTTGTCTCATCCTTGTGCCCCCTCACCTTTCTCATCTTGGGACAGTTCCACAGAACTGTTGATGTATGCGGCCACCTTCCCACTGCTGAAGCCACAGTTCTCCTTGTGACCAGTGTACGAGTAGTCTGTCTCAGTCTCCAACCCACCTGCAAGTACACACACCATAGTTGAAGATGAAACCGCAATGAAGCGTGTGACGTGACTCACAATTCAAGTATTGTTTCATTTAATATTTTGTCGTAGTACAACACTGTTGCATGGCGAAGACTTATCCCAGCAAGCACAGTCAGGACCTGGACGAATTAGTGACGTCTCTGGCCCAGAATATCACCTGATTTCAACCAACATACATTCTGCCCCACTAAGACGGACGTCCCTGATGAATCATAGAGAGAGTCTGATCGAGGCCAGATTAATTTAAGTCATATCATAACTAGTCAGATCTGGCACAGAATAAGCTAAATTATTTCAACTGGTGAAGACGTCCTAGAATTGACGTAAAGATCATCCCAATATGGGCTGTGATCTGGCCTAGTCCTGAACGTCACCGGCTTGCTGGGATGTTGTCCAGCATGGAGCACCTCAAACCTATCCACCCAGTGATGTAACTAGGTTTCCAATGTAGCGAGTCCCGGGACTAACTGGTGGTCATTTATGAGTCCTAAAAATAAATAGTTAAAGACACACCTCGTTCTTTAAACAGCACCCCACGTGTTTTCACCAAAGAACAATTTACCCCGGGCCACGGAGTTTCACGCTGCGCGATGCACAACACGGCCGTTTGACAAACTATAAATACACAGTGGGGGGCGGGGCTCGCCCTTGCTGCCTGTAAAAAGACACAGCCACTCTGGAGAGAAGGAGACTGCACTGGTGCTTTCATTCACATTGGCTCTGGGTATAATATAAATACTGGAATGTCTCGCATTATAAGTGCTGATTTTGTTCATAACATAGCAGGTTAAAGTAGCATGTGCGTCCCGTGGACACTGCGATGGTTTGTTTGATGCATCCTTTAAAACCGTGTGTCAGATATGCAAGGCTAGTTACATCACTGTGGTCCACTCTTGTCTCACCCAGCTTCTCAATGGCCTCATAAGCATTTGATGGCAGGCCGCCTCCACATGCCTGGTCCAGCAGATCACAGTCAACCAGCTCTGTGAGGGACAAAGTAATAAACTAATCAATGAAGTCAGTTTGTCTGTATAAGTAAACAGTAGACTACAACCAACAAAGAACTTTGTTTACATGTGCTATAAACCACTTTCAATCTGACATTTTGGGCATGTGACTATAGGTGAAGGTGAAAGAATAGTGAAAATAGCAGATCTACAAGATCACAACATGGTGCCGCATCTTGAGCTTATATTAGCTATTTCGCAACGTCAAACCATCATATTATGAGGAATAAAATAGAACTTAAACTGTTTGCATGACGTTGTGTCTATATGCACATCCATGTATGTGTGTTTGTATTACCCAGTGATGGAAAGTGATGTATTTGTACTTCTTTTACTTCTACTCCACTACATCAAAGAGGCAAATATTGTACTTTTACTCCACTACATTTATTTGAAAACTTTAGTTACTAGTTTGATTATGATTACAAAACATACCTTAAACACTTCAGCTTCATATAGTTCAGCCATTTGAAAATAGCCGATCTACAAGCTCAGAATGCGTATGGATGTGACACATTGTGAGCTTGCAGATCTGCTATTTTCGAAATGTTTTTATGCATTTGAAAACTTGAAATTGGACATTCTGCATAGTGAGTACTTTCTACTTTTGGTAACACATTTCAATGCCAATACATTTGTACTCAAGTACATTTTGAATTCCAGACTTTTACTTGTAACAGAGTAGTTCTACACAGCAGTATTGATACTTTTACTTCAGTAAAACAATTGAGTACCACCACCACTGGTATTACCTTGTTCAGACAGCGACAGCAAGGTGCCATTCTTCAGGAACCACTGGCCCTCGATGTTGCCTGTGACGGAAAACGCCCAGCAAGACCCGCACATGCCCTGCAAATGCACACAGACACACACACACACACACACACACACACACACACACACACACACACACACACACACACACACACACACACACACACACACACACACACACACACACACACACACACACACACACACATAAATTAAATAACTATTTCCACAAATCTTTTTTAAGTATAGAAAGAATAAATTTGTCAGTAGTTTCTTTGTTTATCTGTCATATCTGCCCTGCATTTTTTATTACGAAATCAAGAGGGCAAACATTTATTCTTTATTCATATGTTCCAATGTTCAATACAAAATACACGATTTAATGCTAATCGCAATTATTTGTGTGACAATTAATCGTCAACTTAAATGTGTAATCGTGACAGCTCTAGGTGAGAGTGTGAGAGAAAGAGAGCTAGACGTTATACCTATAATATTCATACTATTCATGTCATTTTATGGACTTTCTGAGTTCATCTTTGAGGTCTCTACCTGGTTTTTAACAGAGCTGACGGCTCCATGGTCCCTCCAGTCCCAGCTATCAGGGGCAGGAGCACGGGCAGGAGCGGCCGGTTTCATCGACCGATGCAGAGTCCGTTGGCTCAAGAGGGGATTCAGGTAGGTAGAACGGAACTCCTCCTCTGTCACATGACAGAGAGAATAAGCGAAAGTGAGACGTTTGCAATGCATGCACGAAAAAACGAACAAGAAATTATATATATATATATATATATATACACCGGTATATATCAAAAAAGAGAAAAACCTTCCAAGGAAGGGACTGCACACTCCAGGGAACAGAGACGGACAACTTACTGCATCAACCTATTCTGCATCAAATATCTCAACTGTTCTTGGTTAATATGACCCATGCGACAACTTAGGAACTGTGAGAAATTATCTATCCGGGGCGAAATACCCCAAAAATGACCACGCCCTTTAAAAAAAAACGCTACTTAAAACATGGCTCTATGTTTGATCTATGCACTTTGAATAGATCAAAATGCATCTATTCTTTCTCTAATTGTGCAGACTAGTTAATTAAGTAATGCAGATGTTTAACAATTACTCTTGAAAGTGTAATATGAAACCAAATGGACCCGTAAGGGACCATTTGGTTTCATTTTACGCTCTCAAGAGTTAAAGATCTCTAACGAGGCCCAGGCCGTAGCGTAACGGTCTGGGCACCGGACTGGTGATCCAGTCGCGGTGTGCCGCGGGTTCGACTCCCGGACCCGACACGGCCTTTACCGCATGTCATCCCCCCCATCTCTCTCCCGTTTCCTGTCAGCCTACTTTCTATCCCTTAAAAAATCAATAAAGGCGTAAGCCGCAAAAAAATATCTTAAAAAAAAAAAAAAAAAAAAAGATCTCTAACGGTCCATTTGGTTACCAACTCTCCATCATTTAGCTGGGGACCACCTTAGGGACCACTGGTAGAAAACCACTGTTGTAGATGGTACAAGAAAGAAATAATTCACTTGTGCGCCAAATAGATAAGTGGTTAAGTCTGTTTGTGGGTTTTATAAATATTGATCCAATGGAAAGAGCTTAATAATAATAATTAATATGGATCCATTGGAACACAGGGTTTTTTTCCCACTACTTGCCGAAAAAATGTCAGTTTTAGTTTAGACTCGCAAGGTTTCCACCCGAACAGCAACGATATAATAATAGCGTTCTTACAATGCAAACACATACACATATTAACATAGGGTACATACCAGTGAGATCACTGAACTTGGTGACCCCATACTCGGCAGAACCTTGGTCCAGAGACTGGATCTTCTCAGCCGTCTTCAGATTTTGGTGGAAGATATGCAGACGACGGTCTACCTCTGCAGGGTCATAGGTCAGAAAACATTTTCATTATGCAATGAAAAAAGGATGAATATTTGCTTGAATATGTTTTTTGTTTAGTTTTTTGGCCACGTTTCCCTGTGCTAATGCTTAATGACACTAGAAATCCCAGCCCTTCGCCTGGGCCAGCCTACCGTTCCAGGCACCTAGGATGGTAAACTTTGCTGCGTGTCTCCCTGTTTTCTGTCAACTCACTGTGAATCTATCAATAAAGGCAAAAAAGCCCCCAAAAATATCTTTAAAAAATAAAAAAATAAAAATCCCACCCCCTCCTTATTTTATCATAGTATGTTATGCTATTATATATAATTTCCTGCTATTTATTGAAAAGTGACTGTACGCCCGGGGCGAGTTGGTAAATGGGCGACTCGTTTGGTATTCTTACAGCATTTGATTTAGAGGTAATTCGATATAGATTTTTCTGATTATTCCTCATTTTGAGACGAGGAAAGTTTAGGCTGATATGAACCAATGTTTTCTCTCTCTACAGTATGTGTTGTAATTGCCCTTCATAGATCAAATTTGCAGATTCATTTGCAGAGGAGAAAAAAAACAAAAAACAATGCTTTCTTTGTTCAGTTCTGGAAATATGTGGAAATGTAGGGATTATGGCGCACAGCGCAGCCACACACATCGTGGCATTGTACTGTTCTATTATGTTTTGTCAGAGTATTTGTGGACAACACACTCACCCTCCTGGCTGCTGTAGTCTTTATTGTATTTGGCCACGAACTCTTTGAACTGACTCAGCAGCTCCACAGACTAAGGACAAAACACAAGCATTAACACACATGCAAACGCACATGCACGCACGCACTTAGCATGGTAGTATAAGAGTAGGATATAACACATTAACCTTGTCTAAGTAAACATCAACATCAGACCAAGGCAGAGGTTATCAGTATGATGATATTGTTGTCAATATGTGTCACCTCCAGTGGTTGGCTCGTAGACAGTGGCAGATTATCAATACTGTTGGTCTCCTCTGGCTGTTGTTTAACTGAGAGAAGGAGCACAGATACAGAATAATAATGACTTTATTAGTTTATTTATATAGCACCTTTCTAGACAAGGTCACAAAGTGCTGCACAGCAACACTAAAACAAAGCAAGGGAAGCAAAACAAAATTAAAATGGATGTAACAGAAAATCAATCTTCTATAATATGCAGTTCAATGGCCAACACGTTGAGAGTAACTGACCAGACGTCGACTGACCTGCAGGCTGACACTTCTGTTTGAGCAGCTTTGAAGTGCCCTGCCAGGGGATGTCCCAAATCTCGAACACACACACCTCCGTCTAGCAGCCACACACAGGACATGGGATATTTTATATTAAAACACAGCATATCACTTTGAGAACCAGTGTTCTAAAGAAAATAGGTGTGGTTAAGTTTCTTCAGTTCTACAGGTAAAACAATCTGTCAGCGCCAATGTGTACTTCTGAGGATGACATATACAAAGTCACACAAAGGACCGAACAAAGTCAACTTGTTATGTGTATTTGCGTGTTTACTATTAGGTCACTATAATAATAAGTCATCTGACTATGACTATAAAGACTAAAGCAGAACAAAGCAAGGTTATGAAATGTTAACCTCTTCTCACGCAAGATTGATGTTGCGAAACCAACTGACTCTCGCACGCACACACGCACACACAGGAGGGGGGGGGGGGGTCATCACCGTACCAGCTTGTGATGGACATTTTGATCAATATTTTATACTTTTGTTACAGACATATATTGACCAGTTGTTTAACTGGTCAATCATTTCACCAGTAACACAAATTACTAGCCCTAAATGTAAACAAATGGACTCATAATGTGCCATAGTGTATATGCCAGTGTGCGTATATTAAAGATAATTAAAAATATATAATTTATGATTAACATACCGATGATTGGACTTTATGTGGCAAATGTTAGCCTGGTTTCCAGCCCATAGACCCCACCCACTCCACTGAGCGCACTGAAGGCTCAGAGTCTGACAATCAGGCTAGGCAAATGTTCCTTATAGTTTACATATTTTTCTCAGTTATAGTCTGCTGGGACATGTCTAGTCAAATGGCGTGTGGTTTGCCAGCAAGCTGATGAGACAAAAACTTAGAATAACGATGCAAGAGCTCTATCCAGTCCCATGTATGGTACACAAATACATGTCTGAGATTTCAGTTCCTTATTTATTTTTCTCAGTTCTCTGCTGGAAAGTTCTAGTCCCCCTGCTCCGCTCCCTCCACTGGCTCCCGGTCGCTGCCGCACAGAATACAAAACTCTGATGCTGGCATTCAAAGCAACCAAAGGTATGGCTCCCCCAAATCTTGCAAGTATGATTGAACCCTACAAACCCTCCCGCTCACTCAGATCAGCCAACGCAGGGAAGCTGGAAGTACCCTCACTAAAAACGCCGGGACAACGCTCCACACGTCCCAAACTCTTCTCCCTTCTGGCTCCAAAACTGTGGAATGCACTTTCCATTGCAGTCAGAACTGCAGCATCACTCCCAATCTTCCGCCGTAGTCTGAAAACCCACCTTTTCAGACATCACGGCCCATAGCACTTATCCTACCCCCTTAGATAGCATTTCGGTAGACTTAGATAGCATTTGATAGACTTATAGCATGTTATGTAGACAGCACTATAATTGCATTGTATATAGTCATAGCACGCCATAGTACGTAACATATGTATAGCATAGTAGTATAGATATATAGTTTATATGTATAGTCTCATAATATAGATATTCCACTGTTACTTTCTTAGCTTACGCATGTTTCACGATGAATGCTTTTTTGTGATGTATTCCCATGCTTTTTGTTCTTGCTTAACGTAAATCGCTCTGGATTAAGAGCGTCTGCTAAATGCCTGAATTGTAAATTGTAAATTGTAGTCAAATGATAGTTTGTGGTTTGTCAGAAAGGGTCTATCCAAGTGCCCTTTCTTCACTCTCACTCTCTCAAGATAATGTGTTGTATACAATGTATTTTGTGTCATGCTGTCTGTTCCTAAAAGCATTCAACTGATGTCTTGTCTCATTAGTTGTGGTTGAAAAATAGTAGTAGCTAAATAAACGGGTCAATCCTGTGTTAATAAATTCTGCCCCACTCATTTGTTGGGGTTAATGGTGATCAGAAAGTCTTTAGTTTAGACTATGCATAGGTGGTGTGATACTTCTAGCCGTCTGTCTTGTCTTGCATCCTCACCCAATGCAATCATGTGCGGGTACCAACACGACATATGAATGAGCATGTCATCCCGACACTTTACCAGTCACCAGAATCATTCAAACTAATATTTTTTAGGATAGCGTACACATTAAAACCAAAATAAAAAAAATGCCACAGACACGTTTGTTCATGTTGTACGGACATATTGATGACACCAGACACACACACACACACACACACACACACACACACACACACACACACACACACACACACACACACACACTACCTACCTTCAGTTGGTGTGGCTCAGGATAGAAATCACATGTTCTGAGCACAGTAGATTTCTTGCACTGTGTGTTGCTCAACTCCACTGTAATGGAATAGCGGATTCCCTTCACCAGCTGCAATCGCAAAACCCACACAATTAAACAAAATTGTTAAACTGTTTTCGTTTTGTGAACCTAAAGACTAGCTTAACATTGCATTTACAAGACACTATATACAGTACTTTTGCATAGAGTGAAAAGAAACATTTGGTATCTTCAGGAACATCTCGGAATTAAGGTTCCTTAAGACAATATAATGCTAAATTTCTCTCACACCTCACAGAGCCTCAAACACTACCCCATGCAGAGTAGAGTAGCAATACAATCAAAACATTTGAGAGAAAAACTTTCTCTCACACCTCAGCCTCTGAGGTGATTGCTTTCAGAGACATGTTGGAGACATGTCACCAACCATGATGATTATATGCAGATTCCCTTTGACATATAATGTTGCAAATATGGACTATATCCACGAGACCACACCTACTACTCGTTTATATGATGTTTTTGCATTATATTGTATAGCGGCTATACAGTATATTATCGTCTGTCTTTAAATGTTTTGATGAATTGAATACACAGGACCCCAATAGAAAAAGCCATTGTGCTTTCTTTATATCCTTTTAGCATTATTTTGGGTGGAACTGTACCATAAGTCTGTCCTTTGCAAACTGTTACAGTATTCAATGAATCAATTAAAATCATGTAGACAAACCAGGAGGAATAAAGTAATCATGGAATGCTGTTAGAGAAACATGTTCACGTTACCGTCTGTGCACACTACACACACACACACACACACAGTAGGCTTACTAGGCTATAATAACGGTTTAAAGTGCTGCTAGCCCTACAACGTCAAGTCATGTGATATGGGATCCCAGTTTAGTCTACACAGATGTCACGCAGTTCATGCATTGAATCATGAATGCAACAACACTGCTAGTGCACTGACGTATAGTTGTTTACAAAAACATGCACAGTAATGGCATGTAGGTTAGCAGTAGGCCTAGCCTATTTAATAACAGTTAATAACGGATATTTTCAGTAAATTACCGATTCCACACAGAAACATGACGAATTAACATGGTTATTAAACAGCATAAAATAAAACAATAATCATACCTGTTTGCTTGCAGAAATTACCCTACTGACTCTGCGGACGTGCATTGTATTTGAGCCCAGGTTGTAACGCTCCTCGGCGAACGTGAGGGCCTTCTTCAGTCCCGGGTCCGTCTCTGCCAGCCGAATGGGGGACCCCAGTGGCCCGATGAGAGGCCGGTCGAGGTCCTCACCCAAGCCCCGCACCGAACCTACAACCACGGCCATGGCCAAGCACAGGATTAAAGGACCGCGGTAGTGGTGGTAGAACCCGGCGTCCATGTTGTTGGTAAAAGCAGAAATTCGAGCAGAAAGGGACCGCTGTCCAGTGGACAAAGCAGACCGTTTGTTTAATCACTAATCAGTTCACACGAGTAGGCCTATACGCAGATATCAAACAAACAATGAGAGCGCGATTACACAGCGCCACAGGGTCAGTGTTGGTGGGTGTTGACAGAACGGGGGCGATGAAACGGTGGGGAGGAGACTCTGGGCATTAAAGGGAGATAGGCTTATTAGGCTATGTTCAAGAGCTGTAGCTGTAGCCGTTGTGTTGTGTTGCACACACGGTGCTCATATAGAGCCTTAATAACTGGTTAAAATGCCTTAATTACAATACGGCGACAGAGAAGCATCTATCTATCTATCAGTAGGCCTATATATTCCTCTACTCATTTCTACATTCAAGAGTCACTTAAATCTAAAATGTTCTTTTGTTTTGATTGATTGATTTTCGTCATGAAGATTGCGCCATGACAAAATGTGAAAACACATTACACACATAACACCCCCAGGAAAGTGTTTGTGTCCTAAACATAATTAAAATAAGATCTGGTTGCAAAATGGGTGAAGTGGCCCTTTAACCCAATTGAACAGTTGCACTGTGGCATGATTTCCCACAATATCCTTTTTCTTTGCTTCCCGGTTTCTTTCACACCATATACTTTGCATTCATTCACTCCCATAAAACACAAATGAAATACTACTGTAACTTGCACACATATACAGTAAACCACATATAGCTTTTTTTGGTTCATTACATTACATTTAATTTCTTTGCAATAAATTAATAAATTAAATAAATGTAATTTTCTCACACTCAAACTGTTAACTTGTAACGGTAAGTGCTGGTGGGACACAAATACATGGGTAGGAGTCGGGTCGCAGAGGAACAGATAGCTCCATGAAATTCCATTTCACAAGATCTGTTCTTTGCTTCCCTCTTCTGGAAACGGTTGATAACCAGAGGATTGCAGGTGACTTATTATTGCTTTATAAATGCATCATTTGACCCTTAGTTGGATGTTTGACTGAATCGAATATTCAAATACTATTACAATTGAATAATGTTAACTCTAAAGCATGATAAATAATAAATATAGGAAATTATATTACTTAATATATTACTTATACTTCCATTTTAACATGTTTGCAGACAAATACACATTGAGAACAATATCAACATCAATAAATTACGTTTTCTTAAAAGCAAGGTCAAGCTGAACTTTATTGTCATCGACGAGTCTGGGCATTATAAAAATAAATAGTCACAGTCACTGGATCGTAATATAAACTGTTATCAAAATTATGTCTTAGCCAGAATGAAGGTTTTGAGACATGCATAATCACCATTCCACTGACATATGTACATGTTCAGAATATCTCCTCTGCTATTCGTGAAATCCGTTTCCAACATTTGTTGACCATTGAGTCCACCATTCAAAGTAAGACATTCCAGCATTGCAAATGTGCTCTTACTCTTACTATTTAATTTATAATTCGTCGCGTGATTTTCCAATGTCAAAAATGTGTGCTGCATTACATTTTTGTGTTGAAAATCTGTGACGTTTGGTGAGTCGTACGACAAAGTATAAATTAGGTTTCACTCTTCAGCGCTCCAGTAATGACTTCACTCGTATTCAATGAAGGTCTTCCTGATCCAGGCCATGCTTTTCAATGTAGCGTCTGGGTAAGAAAGTTGGAAATAAAACACAATTTAATGTCTATTTTATGTTTATTCTACTAGCCTATACTAATGTCTCAGCCTCCTGTTTCCAGCAATACGCTAAAAGTGAAGGAACAGTTTATTCTACTAGCCTATAACACTACTGTAACAGTCTCTAATAATAACATTATTTCACATAACGTCATAACAAAAAACTAAACGTGGAGATTGTAAATAGCAAAAAACTTGCCTTCTTGCAAAATTATACAGTGCATCTTTTCTCTCCTGCAGGGACAAATGTCTGTCGGTTGGTGATTTCCCAAAGGTTTTGGCAGCAGACTGTGGATGAATTTAGAATGCAGTTACAACCTACCTCCTGAATATGAAAACAAGCATGAGCTGCAGAATGTATTTAGCCTACACTAATCATTCAAATAAACTGGTTAACACTTTCATCAGTGTTCATGTGATGTTACCGCAAGCAGCCAGCCAATATCTGTATTTGCACCAACTTCCGGGTCACACAGCCCAACACAGCGAGAGGAGGAGCAAAAGGTTGTAGGAGCAGCAGCCGACATGTCTTAGCTTTCGCCAGAAACGGTAATATGTCGGGCGCGATGCGATCAAAAATCACTATTTGCATCTGAATGTCGGACGGATTGGACAAAACAACAAGTTTGGAGTATTTCTCTGAGAAAACCAACAGCAAATAAACGATACAAAGATCGGATCCTTATGGGGTGCACGCGCATTAATCCTCATGCTGGGAAGAACGTATGGCGCGGCTTGGCGTATTAATAAAATATTGGTAATGCTGTAAAATGAACACTTCTCTAAATTGAATTCTGTAATATCTCACAAAATTAAATTGTATTATTATCTTTCTGAAACAAAAGCTCAGAGATAGTGACCAATCAGTTTATGACTATTTTATACATATTCTGTACCTGGATATATACCAGGCTATAGTGGATAATATACTGAATCATAAAACACGGGACGTGATGTTAAGACTGTCCATTGTGCCAATAGATGGTGTGGGCTCACATGAGATTTGCCTTGATGTTAAGAGTGGCATTAGGAGGTGTATTTCTTAACTAGGGTATGTCGTCAATTTCGGGACCTCAGTAGTGTGCCTTTGAATCAGCGGGTGTTGACACGGTTGTATATATGCCTATACACTTGTACAGTATATAGGCATATATATCGTTTGTAACATCAAAGTAACAGCAAATATCATATATACATCTGCGGAGCAATTTCACATATTTTCAAAAGGTTTCAAAATGTCTTTATCTTTTGACTAAAATGATATGCCCAAAAGAGGCATGCCAGGGTATTGGGTAAAGATGACAGGAGTGTGAGATTATCTTAATTTAAGGGGTGTTGTTGTGACAATAATTTTGATCTAATGCGTACCGATGCACCCCTACCTTTGTGTGTGTGTGTGACTATTTTAGGACTCTGCACCGAGATGCAGTCAAACCCCAGTTTACAGAGTGGTTGAATGGGGTTCGATCCCCGTCAAAAGACCAATTTTCACTACCCATGTCATTTGAGGTTCCTTTAAATGTATTGTATTTTAACAAAAAAAATTGCCCAAACCGTGACAGTGGGAACAGGACTCGATGAATAGGAGGAGTCCCAGGAGTTTCTGGGAGGTCCAAATGTAGACGCCCCACTTGCTTCCTCTGGATTCTCCTCTGGACTCTCCAGTAGATTTGTGATGGTGGTGTCGATGCAGTTGGTTTTGGCTTAAAAAAAAAACAATAACTTTTTTTGGTCCTGCATAGTCAAAAATGTTCCATTTGTTAATGTGCACTATATTTCTAAGTACCTACCTAAGTCCCTTGCAATGACATTCAGTGGGACATCAGGCAGCACGTCCTTCACCTGCTGAGCCATTCGAATAATCCTATGATCCTCTGTTCCCAAGCTTGGCACCATGAAGCTAAGGGAAATGGAGGCAGGCCTCACACCTACGTTTGGATAAAGAATACATATAATAAACAGCCATGGATACTCATAGAAAAGACCTCAGAAAACCTCAGAAAAAACTATCAATTGTTTTTGACATGCATACTTGAAGTTTGTGGCACAGTATGCCTTTTCCTTTTGATGTGTTCTGCTTTATCAGCTTTTGTGAGGCGAGTGGAGGCCACACAAAGTTCACGTGCTAGAACCTGAAATGTAAAGCATTCAAACAAAGGACATGTATTAAATGGTGTTAATCAGTGGTGTAAAACAGTACTCAGTTGTTTTACTTAAGTACAATGATCAATACGGCAATGTAGAACTATAGTCAGGGAATATTATCAGTATAATGTCAAATCTGGGAATACATTTCTTACGAATAATATTCTTCACTAATGTGTTTGTCTTACTAACGTATCCAACATTGGTTTATATTCAACCACCATAGGGGACCTTTTGACAGCTGCTGATAGTTGGGGTACCATCAACAGCCAATATATGGCAAAATGTTCAAAATTTCAAACCCCCTAGTTTGACACGACACATGCTACTTAAAGCATAATGAAATTTAGAACATTTTGCCTTATAATGGTTGTATGGTACCCCAACTTTCAGCAGCTGTCAAAAATTCCTCTAGGGTGGTTGAATATAAACCAATGTGGGATATGTTAGTACTAGACACATTGGTGAAGAAAATTCTTGGTAAGAATTGTATTCCCAGATTTTATTAATATCCCCCGACTACTACTCTGTTACAAGTAAGTCTGGAATTCAAAATGTACTTGAGTAAAAGTACAAAGATATTGACATCAAAATGTACGTAGTAGTAGTCATATGCAGAATGTGCCATTTCACGTTTTCAAATGTATAAGAAGCATCGCAGCGCATTGTGAGCTTGTAAATTGGCCATTTTCAAATGACTGAAATGTATGTGGGCTGAATTGGTTAATGCATGTATTGTAATAATAATCAAAGTAAGTACTAACCAAAGTTTTCAAATTAATGTAGTGGAGTAAAAGTAAAATATTTGTCTCTGAGATGTAGTGGAGTAGAAGTAAAAGCATTGGAAATACCTCAAAATTGAAATTAATTACAGTACTTACACTACTTAGTAAATGTACTTTCCACCACTGGCGTTAATATGTACACTAACAGACTTTTATGAAATATTACTGGGAGTTCTTTCACCCCATCTCAAATCCACCTGGCCAACTGTGTTGGTCTAGACTAGAGACGTTCAGCCAAAACAGATGCGCCACAGTGGATTTGAACCGCTAGAATAGAGAGGTACTTTGCCCCTGCACCACCAAAGTGCCCGATGGTTGCTTTTTAGTGGACCTTTATAATTCTGCAAGCATTAACGATGATTAAGAAGTGAAACCAAACAGAAAATGTAAGTTTTACCTCCTGGACTTTGTCGGCCATCTCTTGCTCAGTCTCACCGTCCTGTTTGGAAACTGGTGCGAGCCAACTGTGAAACACAGAAAACATAAAGCAATAATAACGTTGACAGAAACTGTTAAAGGGGATGCGGAAAATCTCAGCAGATTTGTTGTATTGTTGTTAGATTTCTAAGAGCGGTGGAAATAAATGTTATTACTATGAGTTTTTCATTTGTTAATTATGGAAGTAATAAAAAATGTAAAAAAGGAATAAGATATGGACATCCCCATAAACGGTGCTGGACCCAAATAAATGATCAAATGAAGAAAAACAAATTGGAATGTCCAAAACAACGTTTCGCCCCTCCGGGCTTTCTCAAGAACATTGTTTGTTAGGTTGAAACAAAGATGGGGAGCAGACATATATCGTGTGCGGACATTCCATTTTGTTTCTTCAGTAAGAAAATAAATCCCACATTATTTAGTTGCAAATTAGGATGAACAATAGCAGATGATGCAAATAAGGAGACACAAATCAGTACCTTACATGATACACGGTACATGGAGCAAACAATGTCCACAACAGTTCCGTCAGCCAACTGGACTCTGGCATGCTCTGTGAATAGAGAGAGCGCACACAATCATTTCTAATTCCCTTAAAATTCAACAGAATTTGAAGTCCCATATAGACCTTTACACCACTGATGGCAACCACTCAGAAAACGTTGTTCTACTCTTCGTGTACTAGGAACATATAGTTTATTCTGCTATTATGTACATAATATTACACTTTAACCATCAAAGAATCCAATCAACGAACAAAATATCATTTGCTAGGTGTATTATCTCTGCATTAACATCCAACATTGCTGCTGAAAACTTTTTTTTTCTCAATGAATGCGTAAATGACATTACCAAAGCAACAAAAGGTCTTTTCACCCGCAAGGCCACAGGCTGAATGCAATCAGTCAAAGAAAATGGCCAGGAGCTGAGGGGAGAAATATCAGTTAGAAAGATACGCATTCATTTACTTAAGTCTACAGATCTAAAAAAAGGTGTCCGGCAACGGAAGAAGCAGAAACGCAAGCTGGTTGTGGACATTGGACAAATATAGAAAAAAGCGATTGGCTTATTAGGTTCCCAAGTTGCATCGTTCTCAAGTAGGCCGGTAGCCGACAGGGAAGGTACAGGTCTAGTAAGGGTAAAACAGGGGAAAATCCTGGCGTGAATTACAGCGAATTAATTGATAAATCCTGGCGGCCAAACAGTTAAATGAAATAATCAAATAAATGTTTGATTTTATGACATCACTAGTGTCAATGGTTTTGTCTCATCTACATAAAAAGCTTTTTAAGTTTTAACCACTTGAATACTTAGTCTATACTTAGCCTATGCACCCCCACCCAAACGGGTAAGTGGAATAATAAGAGTAGTGTTATTCAATAGTGGTACCTTGTGTGGGAGGCTGGGATCCTCCCACTTAATTACTTGACCATCCTAAAACTGTGTTCAGAAGTGTTACTTATACTCTTAAATAACAAACAAAAAACACCATATTCCCATTTAAAACTAAAGCGCTGCTGTGAAATGATTTTATTATCAGTAAGAAACAGTATACATTTAAGTCTAATTTACAGATAAGACAACACGTACATACGGCAATATACCGTATCCAGGAAATAGCCAGCTTCAACTCAAGGCTAGAAGAGACTGATTATAGGTATAGACTGATTATAGGTGTTTACATATCTAGGCGACCACCACAGACAGCAACCTTAACTCCCCCATTTCTGGCTTCACTTCATGGGTGGTTGTTTGTGTCCACATGAACACAACATATTCCCCCAGGCCAGGGGTAAAAAAGGTGACACTAACCTGAACTTGAGGAGGCCAGCACGTCCATTTGTGGTATCCTCTTCAGGGAACAGAAGCAAAGGCAAAGTGCCTTCAGTGGAACAATACCTCTGAAGAGACCCTCCAATCACAGCCTGGCCCGATGCAGAGTTCAGCTCCATAAAGCCTCTAGCCCAACACACAAAACCAGTGGAGCCCTCCAGTTGTGGCTGTGAAGCGGAGAGAGACGAACAAAAGCAATTATCAAGGTGAAACCATGACACAAGTACAAGAAGGCTACAAGTAGAATTTAAAAAGGCATTAATTTCATGCCTTGCAGTTTAATCAGACACCACAGCTTACACCTTGTGCAAAGTTGAAAATGCATGAGGAAATATACTTACAGTATTGCAAGGAGTCAGGAGGTTGATTATGTTGTGGTCAAACTCTGTCACATGATTGCATATGTACAGTTTAGCATTCTTGTCTCTTGAACGTGGGTTTTGCTGTACGACATGCATCCCCAGGACTGAGCACATGATCCTTACAATAAATCTAAAAACAAAAGAAGAAAAAAACACAAGGGTTTTGCACGCCTCAGCTGTCAGTCTGCTGACCTGAGATCAGATTCTAAAAATGTCTTCTACATCCTGACAGTTTTCTGAAAAAGCTATGTTTCTATGACAGTCGTTCTTCGATTTTTCAAAAATAGCAGACCTACAAGCTCGCTATGAGTTTGTAGATCTGCTATTTTTCAATAGCTAAAGCATAACATAATACTAACACCAAAAGGGGTTCCCGCCCAGAATGGGTTAACAGAGCGGTATCTTTAAATACGTCTTTGCATTCACTAGATCTCTGCTTGTCTTGCTGCTTAGCTGCCTCCTCCACCCCAGCCTCCACCTTTTGATCAGAGCCCGCCATAGGCTCAATGCTTGTGACTTTATGTGCTGATTCAAGCTAAATATCAATGTCTATAGAGCAGTCCCGCCCAGCCCCCTTATGTGGCCCAGGAAATAATTCCCCATTCATTTTCCCCATAGGCTTTTCAAAAAGTATTTATTTAAAGACGTTTACACTGCGGACAAAGCCAACTGGGCTGGTGACAAATCATGACAAATCATGTTTTGGGCAGATCAAATAGTTTTCAAAGAAAAACGGAACAAAAGGTGTTGTACCCTGACTTTTTTGAGTGGTGCAACCACTCAAAAACAGCTGTGTGTGTGCAGACAGCTGTGTGTGGCTGTGTCCCTGGCTGTGTCTCTGTGTCCCTGGCTGTGTCCGAGCACGGAAATAGCGTTATAGCGTTTGTTCACCACCAAGTGTCACTGTTGCACAGCCTAACACACAGGCCAGGGAGGAGGGCTAGTACAGTACAGCACCACTTACTTCAGATGGACTGATTTTGTTCCTTCTTTCTAATTATTTGATCTGCCCAAAACATTGTGTTTATTGTTATGATTTGTCACGAGCCGACTTGGCTTTGTCCGCGGTGTAAACGTCTTTAAATAAATACTTTCTGAAAAGCCTATGGGGAAAATGAACGGGGAATTATTTCCTGGGCCATTCGTCTTTCTTAAAAGGGGGCGGTCTAAATATTGCTAAAGCAATATTGCATCCCTATGGTGGGTTTTGCTGAGTGTTTCTGACTGAAGTGGGTAACACAGATCTATTATAGTGCGTCAGCAAGGTTGTTGCCTGCCATTATGTGATGATTGTTGTCACCAAAAATATCCTTCATTTAAAAAACAGGATATGAGAGAGCCATGGGCCCCTAATTTACAATTTAGCACAAGGTAAATGGTATCTAATGGCATGGTAGATATTATACAGTACACAATAATGTCCTCTTTCAGTTGTTAAAGAAGGTATGCCATTCGATAAAAATGTCATTACCACATTTGATTTAATTACACTTGTCTGTGACATCCACTGACTGACTGTATAGTGCATACGAGTTCTAAAATCCATCTACAATGTATTTTTAAGATTATCCAGAGCTTTCCATTTGTGTAGTACACTATTGCATCACTGCAAAACTTTGGTTTGTGCTGGCGTGTACTGTTGCTTCAGCACTTTTAATATGCAAATGCATTTCCTTCCATCTGAAACATTTTCACGAGCACTCAAAACCAGTGATTGTTTCCCTTTATAACACAATGATAAATAAAAACGGGTGAACATTAAGTCAAATGTGACTGGCTTGAATGTACTTTCTAGGAAATGGGTAAGGTACTTTAACTGGATGAACTGTGACTGCTCTCACAGTAGAGGAAAGGTCAAAGATAACGTAAGATGGAAAAAGTGGGGGGGGGGGGATCACTGAATTTTTGTGCTGGGGAAAGGTAAAAAGAAAAACGAATGCATTCTGCCTAAAAATATGATTAAATAAAAACCGATATGACCCATTGCTATACAAATCAAGGTTATTGTAATTGTAGCTTTTACATTTTTTTTGTAAATAGATGATCTACAAGCTCACATCTACAATCTCATTATGAACTGACATTTTTTATATTTGTGCCCAAAATATATAGACAGAAAGGTTGAAAGTGGTTGAAGGTTAAAATCTGCATAACTGCCAATATCTATGGTGTAAAAAAAAAGTCAAATAATGACTTTATATACTGTGTCGTCATTAATATGTCAATAGTGACTATTATGCAAAATAATTGGGATTATCTCAAATAATTGCGATCAGGTGATTATGTAATAATGTCTTGACAGACCTAGGTGCTTGCTCTCATCTGTGACACAGCTGTATTCCAGAAAGTAATCCAAAATGGGTGCATTCTCCTGACTTTTGCCACTGCCATGGTGCCAACTACCGTCCCGCAAGCAACAATGATTCGCCACGCAACTCCTTGCAACTACTTTGCATTGGTAAGGTTGACCTTAAAACTGTTACAACTGGTGTGGTTTGTGTTTTACTTTACATGCTATTTTTAATATCTGGAATCTAGAGTTGCAACACCAACCCTTGACAGCCCACACATCCAAACAGAAAAGTCCTATCTGATTGTATTAAAAACATTAAACTCCCCAACACTGCAGTTGTAACTTAAGGAAAGCTCAAATTATCCTCTTTCAAAGTTCTTGTTTCATAAAGATCCACCATAGACATGTTATGAGCTACTTTCTCTCAATACATTCTGTGCAGGTGATACAGTGTTGGAGTTTGGAAGCACTTGTTGGAAATCACTCAATGGACCTGTGTACCACCCGTTTTGAAATTGCATATGGCAGGAGGCAGCAGGATCTGTTATTGACAACGAGTGCTCCCAAACTCCAACACTTGACAGAAAGTAGCTCACTCAGTGTTGGGAGGAGAAGGACGATAAAAAATAAGAAATAGGATAATTTAAGCTTTCCTTATAGCTGCAATGTTGGTGAGTTTAATGTCGTTTTATTACAATCAGATAGGACTTTCCTGTTTGGATGTGTGGGCTGTCAAGGGTTGGTAATGGTATTGCAACTCTATATTCCAGAAAAATAGGATCTAAGAGTGGCTTGCGGCTAGGTGTCAACCGTGGACAGAGAACATGTTATGGACCATGAAGTGCCTAGAACAGCTGATGTATAACAGTTCAAATAAAACTATAAGAGGGATTTAGTATCAAAGGGAGTCTACCAACGCGTCTCAAGCCTGGAACGGCTGGTCCGGTGCATCACAGGAACAGGGACACATGTTGCAGAAGGAGGTGAGGACTGGAGCAGCACAGACATTTCAAGCCTAGAAGAACGACTAACGTTTCGACCTAGGCAGTCTTCATCAGAGTCATGACTCTGATGAAGACTGCATAGGTGGAAACGCTCTCTTGTACAAGCACCTAATAAAAAGGCTTGAAATGTCTGTGCTGCTCCAATGTCCTCTTCTCCTCCTATAGCTTTAATATCGTCACAAAATAGGCTTATGTATGAAATAAATTAACAATAAAACTATGGATGTTTTGTTTTCTGTATAAATGTTCTTTTTGTAAAGCTTAATTTATTATTCCAGTTAACTTTAGTTATTGTTATTTTGTTAAATACAGTGCTGTAACAAACAGAGAGCATGCTCAATAACTATTATTTGCACACGTTTGATTTTGGTGTTGGCTATTCAAAAATGGGACCACGCTGCAAGCTTGTACATCAGCTATTATTTTTAAAAGCTTGACAGTTTGAGAACTACTGATTTAGAAGGCATTTGTAGATCTTAATGGGATACACATGCATTACTTATATGTACTTACCTTCTAAGAAGACTTTCTGGCAGAGCACAGCTAACCAAGAACACATGAACACCAATGAAAATTCGCAGCAACATCAAACAAAGGCCAATTGGAGAGTATATCACCAGAAGTAAGAGCACAAGCCCATCTTTGGGAAACCTGCACAGAAATGATTAAAAAGGGAAATGTTGTACACTGCCACAATAGCAAAACATGCATTATGTACTTTCTTAGCAAACTGTAACGTTAACGTCGCCATCAATTATAATGTTAGTATAGGACTGAATAATTTGGTAAGATTTTTTTCATAAGATTCTGGAAATAAAGCAGCAATGCATGTTTAACTTAACGGCAACATTAGAGCAGCCGGTATAGAACGGGTTGTTTTAGATAATGGGTCTTCAAGGTTTTTCCAGCCCTAAGGACCTGCTAGCCCCTCTCGGAACCCCCTGGGTCAGCCCAATCGATTCGTGCCGAACCGGGCTACCCGTTAACCTGACGCTGCCAGATGTGGGCGGTATTGGGTAACCATGTTCCCCAACACAGCCTTCATCTGGGATCTCTCAGGGAGTTGAGCTGACTAAAATCCGTTCCGTACAGGACCAATCAGCGTGAGCTAAGGGCGGGATATGTGCGAAACCGGATGTGAAGCTATATAGACACGTCAATATGATTGGTTGTGTTTGCACGCCCACACGGTGATAGACAGACGGTCCCATCCAATCATCTACCAAGTATCTTGAAAAAAAAGGAACAGCCCCGTCATCGAATTTGCTTCCGCGATCCCAGATCCCAATAAGCTGTGAAACAAATTTGTGTAGCAAGCTTCTTGGATCTGGCAGCGTCAGGTTAGCTACCCGTGGGGTCCCTGGGCGTTGATGTGTTTTCGTATGTAAATTATAGAACGCGGACATAAATATCGTCGGAAACTTTGTGTCTGCGCCGTTTGAGGGCTTCTGTTCTTTTGAGTTATTCTGTTTATGCGAACTCTAGTTTCCACCGGACACCGCTGCGAATTTTCCTGTGCTGTGGAAGCCGTTAAGTATTTTTAATCTGTGTTTGACCGATTTGGTCACTTTGATTCTTCTCTTCCTTCCTTCCTTGTTTATTTACCGTTTATTGTACCTCCTCCCGTTGCGGGGTTGGCTTGTGCATGGCTACGTTCCTGCCTCTGATCTGCTCTGTCACAGCTATAGCCACTAGCTAGCCAGATAGGCGGTAGAATGAGGTGTCAATAAATAAGGAAGGAAGAGAAGAATCAAAGCGACCAAATCGGGCAAACACAGATTAAAAATACTTAACGGCTTCCACGGCACAGGAAAATTCCAAGCGGTATTCCTTGTATGTTATAGCTCTCAGAAACAGAATCACTCAAACGAACAGAAGCCCTCAAACGGCGCAGAAACGACGTAACCGACGTTATTTATGTTCGCGTACCCGGTGGCAGGGTGGAGGTGGAATAGGACCCCATGGTATCTGGGTCTAAAAAATGTCAGAAACTTCAGTACCATTGGGTTCTGACTTGTGGGGCTAAGGACCTGCTAGCTGAGAGAGAGATGAAGCAGGGACTCATATTGTATCAAATTGTGTTGCAGATTAAACTTTTTACAGGCATCAATATTATATAAATTATTAATATTATTTGGTTCATTTGTTACACATTAGCTTCTCTATTAATTCATGTTATATTGCATTGCTCTGTCCCCCTCACTCCCTCAGAATCCCATCACACAACGATTTTGGGGGACCCCCTGTAGTAGCTCTGAGGACCCCCTAGGGGTCTCGGACGCCCTGTTGAAGAGCCCTTTAGGCTGTTCTGTAGAGGCCATATTACCTGAACATCTTATTATAAGCTATGACAGCGAGGCGTCCGAGGCTGACGTTAACTTACCGACGAAAGTCGAACATGTCTTCTGCGCCCCGAGTCTCCATGCCTGTTGTGTCTTGTTTGGTAGCCAGCCACACAAGGCTACTACTGGAGCTAATGCTAAGCAGAGAACGATAATGTTGTCCGTCTTGAGAATAAATAAGTCATGTCATATCATTGTTTTTTTTTTTTTACCAGAATAACGTTAGTTATCTGTAATTGAACGGTTAACGTTGTCGACAACTTGTCGACCTGCTAAACGCTACCTTTTCGCTGGTTGTGTTGTTGTTGTACTCTGACTCTGCTTGTCTTTCTCTTCGTAACCTGAGAGAGCAAAGTGCTGCCTACGGTTTTAGCTAGCAAATACTTCCGGTTTGGGGTTTTCAAAATAAATGCGTCACGCGCCAATAGTGGAATGTCGCCCTCTTGTAGCAGCATATGACTGCGACCTTCTTCACTAATTATCCCGCGAACCCCCATTTGAAAAGATATGCCAGGGAGCCCCAATGTCACAACAGAAGATTTTAGCAGTGATTCCCATTCTCAATCCGTTTAATTTAAAGGACCCTCAGTTTGATATGCATATTAGTCCCTATTTAAGGGCATTTCTATCTCTGGGGCCCCCAATTTATATTGTAAATATGAATTATAAATCCAAACTAAAATATAATAGTTTGGAACTAAATGGACCCCATGGATGTACGTAACTCTGGGAGTGTACAAATGGAACCCAACTGGGGGTCCTTGAAATTAAACAGACCTATGTTCTCTCAAGGGGGTCTCTTGGCATTATCTCTTCAAATGGGGCTTATGGGGGTCTGCGGGCTAATTAGTGTCAATTTGGGGGTCCTTGACATGAAAAAGTTTGGGAACCACTGTTCTACATAAACAGTCTTCAGTCTTCTTTAATACATTAGACTATCAAGTCTATCTATCAGATCAAGTGCTTTCGTTTGAAATGTACCCATTCTGCATAATGTTAATAAATACTTCAATCAATCAATCAATCAATCAATCAAGTTATTTGATCCATTTTGACATTTTTATAAAATGCCAAAATACATCTATGATAGTTTTGATCCAAGGCTAATGTTACATATTCCAAATACGTTTGCGTTATTATACTAGGCTATTTATTTATTTATTCAAAAACACACATTATTGTTCAATTAATGTGCGTCTTATTTTGAACTACATACTGGTAGTCGTAATATCCAGCCTGCTACTTCCTCATCGTATGACGGTGTCGCGTGCCCCCCAATAGCCGATCTACAAGCTCACCACGCATCACATCGCGACGCGTGGTGAGCTTGTAGATCAGCTATTTTCGGCGAGCTTCAACCAGAAGTGACGTCCGTCCCATACTGTGTGCCCACACGCTGAAAGCTCCGACGCAAAACTAGCAGTGTTTCTTTTTAGCACGTTAGCAGCGATGTCAGGTCTTGAAACAACGTCAAATGAATCTTTAGAACTCAAAGAGGACAACGAAGCAGACGCGGAGGTCCATGTCCTCCACGGAGTTGATTATGACATCGATCCGTATCGATATGTCTTCTACAGGTAGGCTACACAGTACTATCATCATCGGCGTTCTCTCTCGGAGTCAGGATTAATCCCCCCCACCAGCGCTACTACTGTACTGTACTTAGTCTGTACTGTAGTACTGGTACAATGCTACTTTAACGTCACTTTAGTGAACAGACAGTTTATCTAGAGCAGGGGTTCCCAAACCTTTTCATGTCAAGGACCCCCAAACATTTTTGACGGCTCTAGCAGTGATTTTCAAACATTTTCATTTTAAGGGCCCCCAAGTTTGATCTGAATTAGGCTACAGTCCCTTATTAAATGAGTCCCATTTAATGGCATTTCTATCTCTGGGACCCCCAATTTATATTGTAAAGTCAATGTTAATTTAACTCCATTTGGTTCCATTTTTACACTCAGTTACAGACCCAAACGGGTCCATTTGGTTCCATTTTGGTTGGGGACTCCCTCAAGGACCCCTGGGGGTCCCCGGGCCCCACTTTGGGAACCACTGATCTAGAAACCAGTTAGCGCTAATTTAAGATAATAGCCAGTTTTATTCTAGTGGCTGTCCACCGTTTCCTAAATAACAGTACGCAATTTATGATTTACGACTCTTATTTGTTTTCTAATCCTGAATTAGGCTTAATGATGAAAGATCCATCACTGTGTTTGGATGCTTGTGACCGCAGTTACTATGTAAACGTGCAGGAAGCCTGTAACGCTCAAGCCTGTCACACTTCCCCTGTCACACTTCGCCTGTCACACTTCCTGTACTCGCTTTGCCTGTAGTGCTTGCATATCTTTCTATGGGCCAACCAAGCCTGTCACGTTTTATGTAATGCTCTTCATGTAATGCTGCTAGCCACAGCCCACTGACTCCAGAAAAAGTGTCAGCTACTCAGCTCCAGAGTTAGCCCCTCTCGGAACCCTCCATAAATCTTTTCTGAAATTTGGATGTCGCTTTATTGTAGGGTCCCTGTTCATAACTATATTTTCGTATGGGAATTTTGGAACGCGGACATAAATATGCTCCGTAACATCGTATCTGCGCCGTTTGACGGCCTTTTTTTGTTTGAGTTATTCTGAATTCGTGAACTATAAGTACTTTGTTTGACCGATTTGGTCGCTTTATTTCTTCTTGTTTGTTTACCGTTTATTGTACCGCCTCCCGGTGTGCGGTTGGCTTGTGCCGGCTACATCCCTGCCTCTGATCTGCTCTGTCATAGCTATAGTGCCACTAGCTAGCCAGATAGGCGGTACAATGAGGTGTCAATAAACAAGGAAGGAAGAGAAGAATCAAAGCGACCAAATCGGTCAAACAAAGATTAAAAATACTTAACGGCTTCCGCGCCACAGGAGATATTCGCAGCGGCATGTATGGGTACTTATACTTCACAGATTCAGAAGCCCTCACACGAAAATAAGTCGTCAAAGAGCGCAGACAGGCGTTATCCACGTTGTTTATGTATGTCCGCATACCAGGTGGCAGGATACTGCTGGAACAGGACCCCATGGTCTGGGTCTAAAAAATTACAGAAACTTCAGTACCATTGGGTTCTGCTTGGAGGGCTACTCCAGAGTAACAGCGGAGCTCTAAGCAACCCTGCATTAAACCAGGAAATGTCGCATCACGACTTTCGCTTATTCCTTCTAAATCTCTGTATATAAGATATAGCTAACTCGTCGAATCTCTTAGTTACATCAATATTGTTATAACACACACACACGGGCGACACGCCACTACACACACGCACACACACACGGCCGCTATTTGTTAAATGTTTCGGGACAGTTTATTTATTTTTGGACCACAATGCTTATATGAGACAATTTAAAATGAAACTTCTACGGCCGTGGAGGACATGGGGATGAGCGTAGAGGACTTCGGTAGAGATTTCACCGTTTGTCCGCTCCGCTATAGTGCTGACATAATGAAGTGACATTATTCCGGTAGTGTCTCAGCCCTGCGGTCGCCTTTAACTTAAGGTGTCTTACTGGTTTATTCATAATCTGGTTCATGCATAATGAATTCATACACTAACCCACAGCATTTCTCTTCATAGAGATAGAAAAGAGTGGGCAGACTTGGAGCCTGTTCCCCAAGACGATGGACCAAATCCTGTTGTGAAGATTGCCTATTCTGAAAAGTGTGAGATGGTTTAATTCCATTTGATTGTAGTTTAGAACAGAACAGTGACACTGTGACATGCCAACGAGTTTTGGATCAACTCGGGCAGGCTTTCACAATCACTTTCACTTTTGAAACAATTGTGATGTCCTATCTATTGAATATGAAGGACCAAATCCTTAGCAGACCTTATATTTAACTGTACTTTCCTTGTTTTTTTCTGCAAACTGTTAATAAATATTCAATCAATCAATCAGATTGTCGGAAATTGTTTACAGCAACTCGTGACTTCAAGAGTTTAGCAAATTGATGCCTATAAACATGCAGGCCACGTTTTCAATTAATCAGTTCATCAAATTACAGAGAGAATGTTATGTTAATCAACACAGTTAAAAATGTGTCTTTACAAAAACATAATTTGACTACTCATGAATGATTCATATTTCTCCCACAGTCACAGATGTATATGATTATTTCCGTGCATTGCTGAAGAATGATGAAAAAAGTGATCGGGCATTTGCATTAACTGCAGATGCTATTGAGCTGAATGCTGCAAATTACACAGTGTGGTAAGCATACAGAAAAGTCACTTTTTTATTTTTATTTATTCAATTTATTTTTGACAATGGGGAGTCACAGCAATATGTGTAATCTATCTGCTATTTTTTCTAAGAAAGAAATGCGTTTTTTTGTCTGAAAATGGCACAAACCTAGCCAGGCTAGTAACAGTGGTGGAAAAAATACTTGCATGCTTTACTTAGGTAAAAGTACTAATATTGCAATGTAGATATACTACGTTACAAGTACAAGTCCAGAATTCAAAATGTACAGAAGTATTGGCATTAAAATGTACTTAAAGTAGCAAAAGCAGCATGTCCAATACAAGCTTACAATGCGTCGCATCGCGACGCATTGTGAGCTTGTAGATCGTGTTTGTAATAATAATAATGATGAAAATGTACTAGTTTCTGAAGTAACTAGTAACTGAAGTTGTCAAATACCAGTGGAGTAAAAGTACAATATTTGCCTCTGAAATGTAGTTGAGTAGAAGTAAACGTACTGAGATTTTTACATACTCAAGTAAAGTATAAATGTATCAAAATGACGTACATACAGCACTTAAGTAAATGTTAGTTACTTTCCACCACTGTAGTACAATAATATGAAGTAATAGTAAAAAGCCTGCCATGATCTGTGATTCTAGTCAATGTACTTGTGTGTGTGGTATTGGTAATCTGCAGGCACTACAGGCGTGTGTTACTGCAGAGCTTAGAGAAAGACCTGAGGGAAGAGATGAGCTACATTACAGCCATCATCGAGGACCAGCCCAAAAACTACCAAGTCTGGTGAGCTCTACAGAATGCAGTCAAATGTGATGCTATACACAATACATTTCTTTCTTGCATAATTATAGCCTCGGTCGCAGGCTTACTCATCTGCGAAGAGAAACGCCTGGTCACAACCTAAGGCAGAGACTGTTTCGGCGGAGGTGTCGGGTCAGAACATCCGTCAAATGTATTTACCCCGGATACGATATTTGTTCGACCAATCACAACACTCATTTCGTTCACGGAGATGTAAACAGATTTGTAAAGTGTCAGCGTCATTTACTTGAGCGGTACTTCCGCCCAAATCCTGCAACTAACGCCCCCAAAAAACGATACCGTCTACAGCGTAGAAAAAGGAGGGTATCAAGGATACCTGATTTAAATTATTATTTTGTATTCGTCCAGGCCTGCCACGATGATGAATAATCTCTTGAGATTCAGTACATTAGAATCAGGACTTTGACAAACAAGTCAACACGATTGTTTTTAAAACTCATTATTCCAGGCATCATAGACGAATGGTGGTCGAGTGGTTGAACGACCCAACAGAAGAATTGGAGTTCATTGCTGAAATTTTAAGCCAAGATGCGAAGAACTACCACGCCTGGCAGCATAGACAGTGGGTCATACAGGTAGGTTTCACGAGTCTTTAGTAGAGCTTGGAAGGAATGTCAAGGAATTGTGCCTGGGTGGTCGCAAGTGGTAGGCTATTTGTTTGTAAGGGACTAAAGCCCTGCCTTGAATTAGTGTTTTCACTATTTTGCTCACCGTTCTCATCCAACATCCAGGAATACAAACTGTGGGACGATGAGCTAGAGTTTGTGGAAAGGCTTTTGGAGGAAGACGTGAGAAATAATTCGGCATGGAATCAGAGGCATTTTGTTATATCTCGCACTACAGGCTACTCTGATCCTGCCATAATGGACAGAGAGGTTCAGTAAGTACCTTTCTTTGCAATCCAAATGTTGAGGTATATTGAGTGACGTGCTATTATAAATGTGGCTCATATCGGGCAGAAACCGCTTATCTTTTTCATATATCAACTTCATCATGCTACAGCGTCACACTTTCTTTCAATCACTTTCTTTTCTTGTACAAGATATTGTTTGAATCAGATCAAGAAGGCCCCCCACAATGAAAGCACATGGAACTACTTGAAAGGGTAAGTTGTGAAGAAACTGGAGCCAAAGCATGAATCTGCACGTAACAAAATATTGTATTTACATTTTCCCCCGATAACATAAATGCAAGCCTCCCTTATCACTTTCTTCCTGTTTATTTCTGTCTTTTTCTGTCTCTTGTACATAAAATCATTCCCTGATAACGAGAATATTGTCTGGAGCTCTGGGCTACCAATCAGTAAAGTTCCACACCTGTATTGATATCTAAATCATCTGGCAAAGATGAAAAGGGACGTATAAGGGGGCACGGTGGCGCAGTCGGTAGCCTCACAGCTAGAAGGTCCTGGGTTTGATTCCCTCCGGGGACACCGGTGGATGCTGGGGGCGTGTTCTCTCCTCCGCGTCATCAGCGCCCATACCCTAGGTGAGGTTGGCGAATGGGCCGTTTAACAATATTATAATTTATTTGTCGCAGGATTCTGCAGGATCTGGGATTATCGTCACATCCAGGCCTGTTGGATCAGGTCCTGCAGCTGAAGGAGACGCACTGTTCACCTTACCTATTGGCCTTTCTTGTTGACTGTTATGACGATGTCTTGGAAAGCGACAACCAAAAGGAAACCTTAAGCAAGGCCATAGAGGTAAGGCCTTTCAAGTCAACCTGGCATTCCTGTTTTGGGTCATATTAGGTGAAGCAATCATGAATAACATTTCATTAACGAAAATCCTGCACACTGCTTTTTACTCTGACCTGCATTGAGAGTGTCTTGAAGACACTCTTGATATCATAATGGGGTGTCCAAACATTTTTCAAAGGGGGCCAAATTAGAAAATAATGAAGGGCCAACTACCGGTACATCTCCTACCTATCATGATGTACTTTCGGCCCATATTAAAGTCGCATACAAATGCATTGCATTTCAACAAGCTGTGAACAAAACACAAATAATTCCTTTTTCAGATATGCAGCAAGGTTCTTTCTGTCTGTTTAGCTACCAAGTGGTTAACATGGATGGTACAGTAGTTAAGTAGAGCTAGTACATCTATCTTTCACTTGCATTACAATGACAGTCATTTATGACTGGCCCCACATTAAACTAGAGTTATCAGGAACCCCTCGGGACCCTCGGGAGTTGCACCACTCACTTCACACAGGTGTGATTTTTGTTTATGAAATGAACCTGCATCCGAATGAATTTGATGTGTACATTTCACAATTTACAAAACTAGCAGATCTACAATGACAATCTCAACATGCGTTGCATCGACATTTTGGGAGCTTGCAGATCTGCTACTTTCAGAGCACGAAGTATAGTCTCTGTATAAATAGCACTTCACATTCAGTTCACTCATTTCAAGTGGGAGAATTCATTACTGTTAAAATATGCAGCAGTGCACTGCGGATGGAGTGATGTACTGTATGGCAATTGTTGCATGCATTGCTTATTTATTTACTTATTTATTTATAAGTTGATGCACATGTCAGCTACATTACACTATTAAGGTTTACAGCAGGGTCCCCAGGGATCCTTAAATAGCCTAAAAAACATTTAAATTTGGTTTTTGAAATTCACAATCTAAAATGTCTTAAAGGTAAAGATTTATTTTTTTACCCAAATCTTTGCTTCTGGGCATCCCTGGAACAAAACATTTTGAAATGGGGTTCTGTGGCCAAATACATTTAATTTGGGGGTCCTTGAAATGAAAACTTTTTAGATCCACTGAAATGGCAACAAAAGTTTTGGTTTAGATTTTGGTATTTTGTAGAATTGGTTACATTTGTCCCACTGACTGACCTTACCTTTCTTATGTTGTCCCTTCGCTTTCCCTCATCAAAAGATTTGTCAAAGCTTGGCCAAGGAGAAGGACACCATTCGGAGGGAGTACTGGCTATATCTGGGCCGTTGCTTGGAAAGTAAATACGGATGCGCTGGTGCTTCTGATGGCCCAGCTCTAGCCTGCAACACCTGAGCTGAGGTGTCCATGACACAGAAAAACCATCGTCACTCCCATCTGTTTATACGGCATTTACTCATTGTTATTGTTGGTAACAACATAGCTCCTAGTTGATTAGGACATTCAGACGTAACAATGGCTTTTTAGACTAATTGTTTTGCATTGATTGTTTTTGTAATGTTTAACCATTAAAAAAAGATATAACTTTGATTTTTCATAGCATAATCCTCACCATGGTCTGTTTAATATAGAATACTCAAGTATTGTTTTTGAGTTGCCATAATGTAAAGATCGTGTCAAGCTCACGAGGACCTCCAAATGCCAACTTTAGCTGGAATATTGAGAAATATATACAGCTATTATATCAGTGATTTTTGCAATGTGTGTGAGCTTAACTTTCATGGCTGGCAATATGAGTCTAACTACTGTAATGTTCTTTATTTCCAGAAATAAACATGATTGCCATGGGAACTGTAAGTGTTATGGAAACTAAAAATAAAAAACTGTATTGCTATGTTTGTACTTTGTATTACCAAGATGCCAGTAAGAGAGACATCCTTCTAATCACTGACACCCACAACCCTTCTTTCTTTAATAAATTGACTTTATCTATGCCCACTCGCCCAGATACATTGCCACTCCATCCCATCACCACTATTTCTCTTAATGTCTGGAGATGGATAGGACAGGATAGGTCTATAGTTTCTGATGTTTGGAAGCTGGATGCAACAGATTCCAAAGAAAGCCAGGTTTTCAGAATGGAAACTTAACCGACGATCAATCTCTCAGGGCCTGAGAGCTTGATGTTTGGTTTAGGACCATAGACTGTAAAAAATATGGACAAAGCGTTCCCCGGGTCTAACATGAACGTAAAATGAAGCCTGTAATAATATGCTAATTCCTGATGTAAGTCGCCATCTTTCTAGATCCGTTTGGTACCAGCTGGCCATTGGCTGGCTCCGTTTTGGACCAGCTGGTCATTGGCTGCCCAGACAACGAGGCGGGACTTCCCCCCTTCTCCGTTGGTTTTTATTTTGACTCGAGTGGGAGGAGAAGACTCTTGAGTGGGAGGGGAATCCCGATCATAGACTGTAACGGTAGCCACGCCCCTCAGAACATACGCGACTTTATGGTCATTTTTTTAATTAATGGGACCATAATTTTCCAAAAAGAATATTATGACATTAGAAATGAGACTTTAAACTAGTGACTGGAAGAAGAAAGTATTCATGACCATGTTTATTAAGGTAATACAGTCTAGGTGAAGTTGGGCCAAAATACATGGGCCTCTATGGAGCTATGGGGATTTTTGGGTCCAGTCCAGCGCCACAACAGGCCATTATATGAACTACCGATTTCAAATGAGGCTTCACGAAATATCTGGCTGACTGCCCCCCTGTTTAGGACTCGGGCATGTTCAACAGTTTTTTTGTCCTGGACTCTGAAGCTACACATGAGCGCCACTAGATGGAGATGTTTCTCCGTTTCGCTCTAACTGCTGCCATCCACGCAGAAAGTTGGCATACCTCAGGTCAGGTGTCTTAATTTTCACGAGTCACCTTTGAGTCACCTTAACAAAGGACCAAGTCTTGTAATTGACACTATAGTTTATTAAACTGTCAAATATATTAACACAATTACAGGTTAGTTATTGATCTAACATGTAATTGAGTTAATATATTGTATTTATTATTAAACCTAATTTATCCATCAATAAACGATTTGGCAGCAGCTGTTTACACAGTACATTAAGTTTTCTGTCAAACTGTATTACCTTTAGAAACGCAGGACTGCCCTCTGATGGTCTTAGAGAAGAAAACTTGCAACCTACTTGGCGATGTTGGGCAGTTTGCCATCCGAGTATTGATCAGACCTTATACTGTCTAGCTTCTAAATAGCAAACAATAGCAGGGTAGTATGGCTGGCCATTAATGACTGCAATACATCTCAAACGACTCGGCTGTCCACAGTTCTGATCATTTATTAAAGTGTCTACAACCCACAATGCTCAAAACAGCAGCATAAACTCAAAATACCTAACCAATTTGCACTGCAAGCTATTGAAGTAACTATTAATTGCTGAGAGTATTGAGCAATCACAGAAATGCAACTGCATGGTTTGTTGCCTAATATACAGTATAAGCTGGATGGATGACGTTACGTAGGCCTAAATACAAGATGGATATGGTTTAAGTTCACAGTGGCATCATGCAATTCAATTGCACGCAAGCCTGAAACTTGGTTGGAAAAAGTGGCACATAATATTAGGTTACCAGTCCAGATGATAGATCATATGTCGGTAGACATATCACAATGTGCTGAGAATAGACAACATCCCACCAAATCCAATAAGGCTGCATTTTGGGAGGATCATTCTGAAGGGTGTGATGTTCAGTTGTTACTTACACCATTTCCCCCTGATAGCCTATATACCCATGACGAGCAACAGCCTACAACTGGCAGGCAAGTGAGAAAACTCCTTCAGTTGTGCCCTTAATCCAAAGTTCGAAGAAACGACCAATTACCGAGAATTTTGTGCCATTAGTGTCAAATAAACTTGTAAATGGAAAACATACCTCAGATTCAAGTTATCAAATGCTTCTATATGTTGAGGTGTTGTTCTTAGTCTGAAAGTTTAAAGCCTAGTCGTAGCCTACCGTACGAGCTCGGATGCGGCGCAACGCTCGGACTTTCGTTCTTTTTTGGGCGAGCAACACACGGTCGGACGAGGTAGGACTTCAGCACCACAGACAGCAACCCACATGCAATTTGCTCTCGTAGCCTGCATATAAGTTAATTGCTTATTTCTCCTATGGCAGTACAGCCCACGGGTTACTGGTGGTAGGCTACATAGCAACACAACCCCTCCCCCCCACCCACCCACTGCCAACAAAAACATTCAGTCCGGTGACTTGGAAGACTCTGCACTCTCAACGAGAAAAAAAAGAAAAAAACTTTGTGAGTGAGCTTTTCCGGACTAATGCTGTGGGTGGGCAGGGCAGGAGGATCACACCCAGCATGTAGTTTAATATGGATTAATCGATAGTCGGCTGCAGAGATAACGCGTTCTTCCCATTAAATATTTATATATTCCTGAAGCAGCGGCGGGATGTGAAAGAGACGCAACAGCACGAGCTGAAGCTCAGCCGTTTGAACAGCAGGCAGCAGAGCAGTGGCACATCATATAATGTCCCACCAGGCTGCGAGTGCTTCGCGGGGATACGAGGAGGACAAAGGAGGATGAGGGAGGGAGAAGGATCCAGGAGAGCGGCAGAGGTGGTGGAATATAATGAAGTTGAGTGGGAAAGGACTGTGCACCGTCGTCTCCAGCTTGCTCCTGTTCGTGTGCGCCGTGTGCGAAGTTGTCGTGGGATTGAGATGCATGTCGCTGGGCTCCGCGGTGAAGGTGCAGTTCCACCTCAGTGCTGCGGCCGGGGCATTCTACTCCGGGATACTCGTGGCGATCGGGCAGGCGCTCCTGGGGTTCGCGCTGCTCTGCTGCACGGACAAGCCGGGCTGCCAGAATTTCTCCCTCGTCGGCGTGCTGGTGTTCCTGCTGGGAGTTCTCACAGCCTTCTCCGGCGCGGTGGTGGACGGAGACACCGTTTCTCTGGTGGAGCGGAAATATTCACACTATTGCCTCCGCGCGCTGCAGGTCGTGAACCCCGTCTGCGAGCAGCTGAGAGCTTACCAGCGAAGTCTGGTCATCTCGACAGTTCTTTGCACACTGGAATGCATCATTGGGCTCATGAACCTGGTGATAATCAAACGGTATAAAACGGCGCAGTTTTACAGAAACAGGCAATCACAGTTGAGGCGGAGTACGGGGGCTATCGTTTTCAACGAGGAGCGGGACTTTTCCTCGTCTGAATTCCAACCGGTGTCCTACATCAATCTGGGTGTTTTCCATGTGTTTGACGAGACAGGTGCTTCGGTACAATGCAGGGGACACCCGTCAATTGAGCTCCCGGGTTACTCACCCACGGATCCAGAGCTCAATCGTTCCTATCCCTTTTCGTATCCGCTCCCCAGCGAACAACCGCCTGCATATGAAGACATTTTCCCGGTGGAGGCATGCAACATATAGCTGCTCTGGACCCAGCAGTGCTTTATTATAGATTTTGCCGCGACAATCACTGACGTTACGCTTAAAAGGACTCCCCAATCAGTAAGTTAAACTGAAGAAAGGACAAATGGTTGTGAATTTGATTTCAGTTTCAGACGATTCCTTCTCATGATTATATATTTTCGTATACGCTATCTGCCTGATTCATCGGTAGCTTTATTGTAAACCACGCATCAGAATCATGATTCATGCACATGATCAGATTAAGTAACAGGCCTATTGCAGGATTTCTTCCCACAAAGACGAGATCAAGGCCTTTAAACACCACAGTCAGACAAGCTTGCTAATGTTACAGCAGAAGTTGTGTTTCTGGATGTTTGCTGTTAACATTTTTACTTGTGAATAAAAAGTGTATTTATCCCTATACCGCTATATGCCAGCTGATCCTGTTGGTCTATATGTTGGCTGCTTGGTCACATATCCATAGGCCTATATGTTTTGTGTTTAAATGTGTGAGATTTAGCTGAATTTGCGCTTAAGTTGTCATATGACCTAACTTCATCAAGTTTTGTTCCTATACTTTAAAGTAAAAAGAAATTCCCTACACGACGAATGGGATCAAATTAATCTACTTACAACGAATAGGTCATCAAAAAGCACGGCACACGCTATGAGGTAGGAGGACTTCAGCACCATGGAGAGCAACCCACGTGCAATTTGCTCTATAATAGTTAGCCGATTTGTTTGTTAAGCCATTCAATAAGTAATCCATTCAATGTCACGGCTATACTCAATATAAAACCAAATAATCCGTCGTGTGATTAAACACATTATAAAGGGGAGTGGAACAAGGGGATGGACAATCAATCAATCAATCAACCAACCAACCAACCAACCAACCAATATACGTTTTTTAGAGGAGAGAAACCAAGGGAGACACGGGAAAGAAGGCAAAGTCAGCATTTTGATTTGCAGCCAACCAGCTTATGTGCATGTGCTTCCAACAGCAGCTGGGTTCCTCCTTATAACCACTACATCATTAGGTCTACTGGACATGGTCCTTTAAGACATCGAATTGTTTCGCTTCCAGCTGGGTCTAATTTTGTCAAAACAGTGAAACTGTATCTTACGTACTGAGCCAGTGACATTTAAGAATGCTCAATTAAGTGCGTTAGGTTTGTTTATTTTCAATCAGTCATAGTCAGCACTGCTTTAATCATCTGATCTGTCCCTGGGCACACGTGTATGAGTTTTGGCTGATTGAGTTGGGGATTAGAGGGGGACAGCCTTGCATGCAGTAGCATGCTGCATGCAAAGAAGCTGCATACAGAAAGAAAACGCATGATAAAAAGGACATTGGAATTCAGAAAAAAGAAAGAAAAGTTAGGACAGGACACAGAGAAAAATAATCACACCCGTGTGAAGCTAATATATTAAAGTCTAACTCATGTTGATTAGGTGATGTAATAGCCATGTAAAACAAACGGTGTCAAAACATTAAATTAAATTATCTTTGTTAATGTTTGTGTTAGGGACAGGAAAATTCTTTGTTAATGTTTGTGTTAGGGTTAAAATGAATGTTCCCTTCATTGTCAATGGCGTTTTTAAAACAAACATTGAACTAAAAACAAACATTAAAGCATAGGAGGGGCCCTCAAAAACACAATATAACATACTGTAGTACTAGTAAGACAAAAGAAGTTGGAACAAAAAATATACAACAGTAAAGTAAGAGTAATAATTAGAGTGCAGGATAATGAACAAATAAATAAATCTCAATAAAAGGCAACAGCAAACAGAAAGGTTAAACTGAGATTGAAGCACGCATGCAGTTTTCGTGGACTGTGTTCTAGTATGTGGTGCAATATAAAAACTGCACACTTTTCCCATATGTATATTTTGGCCCTAAACCATTCATGCTTTATAGATCGACAGTAGTATTTTGAAATGGATTCTTTGAGCTATGATGATAGCTGAAATAGTTTGTGTTCTTTCCTGCTCCCTCTCCTTCTGCCTATTATTACAATAAAGAAAGAGTCCCGCAACAACCAAACTAAACAAGACAGTGGTGGACTTTAACTAAGTACATTTACAATGCTAGTACATAATTGGAATATCTTTATTTTTGGAAACTCATGACTTTCGCTCTGCTACATTTCAAGTAGGCCTATAGAAACATCACACCTTTTGACTTACAAAAAATATGAAGAACTTAAGCCCTATATTTCAAATAATAGTGAACATATATAGGTGTGACACGGTGTGAGGTTGTAGATCGGCTATTTTCACTCTTCTTGAAAGTGTAATTGGGTATTTATTTACTTCAGTACTTAATACTTTGTCCACCACTGACAAAACAACTTCTATACTTCACTTAGTCCTAAGAGATCCTCCTCACTGGGGCGCAAGCAAAGTAATCAGAAAAAAGTAACTTTGAAAACAAAAAAACACTTTCAAACAAAAGACGGGATTGTGAATATAAATAGAGTCTGTGAGTGTCCTTGCTGGAAGCAATTTTCAGAACTGGTGCACCGTGGCAAGGAGTTCCCATGTCAATACGGCTGGCCAACGCATTTGTACCTAATCTTGAGGTGTCATCAGCAGAGGACAGAAACCTCAACAACAAAAGGAAGTTAGGATTGGACTCCAAATACCAGGTTGATCTGCTTATCAGTATAGCACACAGTAAATACCCAAAAGGTTTAGCTGAATACGAATAATCTCACAAGGGATTATTCTTATTATTCTGGAGTTCATCTATTTGAAGAAGCTCTTAAGGCCACATAACTTGTATTAACATAATCTGTATCTGGATAACCATCTGCATATAATGAACGATTTGGGCTGGCTATCTGCATTCTGTGTTTATGTCAGGTCGTTGTTGGTCAGCTATTGTCTAAAGCAGTGGTTCCCAAAGTGGGGTCCGGGGACCCCCAGGGGTCCTTGAGGGAGTTCCAGGGGGTCCCCAGCTAAATGATAGTTTGGAACCAAATGGACCCTTATGGGTCTGTAACTCTGAAAGTCTACAAATGGAACCAAACGGGTCCATTTGGTTCCATTTGTACACGGAGTTAAAATTGATTTTACAATATAAATTGGGGGTCCCAGAGATAGAAATGTCATTAAATGGGGGTCCGTAGACTAATGCATGTCAAGGGTCCCTGAAATTAAACGGGTTGAGAATCACTGCTAGAGCCATACAAATCTTCCGTTATGGGGACCCCTGGAATATCTCTTCAAATGGGGCTAATTGGTGTCAATTTGGGGGTCCTTGACCTGAAAAGGTTTGGGAACCACTGGTCAAAACTAAAGTCCCTCAGCCTATATTGGACATTCAAAGTTCTTTTCAATACTACCAATATGTCAACCTAACTTGAGGCTGTGGTGAATGGATGGATGGATTTTATTTTGTCATTGAACACAAGTGTACAAATGAATCTGTTGGCATCAATCCAATGCAATACAAAAAGGCACAATGCAAAAAAAAGGCATACGAGAGTACTTTCGATGGTACAGCGAGTTTTCCAGAGTCTGGTGGGAAAGTTGGACTTTCCGCAATCGCCTCAAGAAAAAGAGACTCTGGTGGGTCTTCTCTATCAGGGAGGATGTGTGTACTGTTGGTCTGCAGTAGGCCTCTAACCAAGGGGATGATGTTAGGTTCAGGGATGTTCATAGGATGTCAGTTAATCGAATAATAGATTATAAAAAAATATATTGAACACAAATATAACAAATAAACATAAACAAGTTTTTTTTTCTTATTTTTTTTAAAAGAGCCAAAATATAGTTTATCTAGATTTTATTTCCGTTATTATTGTGCGACTCTGTTGTACAACAAAGACTAAAATAGGGATTTAGTGGTTAATCAGACTAATCAATGTAGACAAGTATAAAATAAATCTATTAAAAATAAATAAATAAAACAAATGATTTTAAAAAGTGCTTCTCGGTTTTTCGATCAATAAAAAAAGGTCATCGACAGAATAATCGCAAAGAAAATAATTGATAGTTGCAGCAGCCCTACTTTGTATCAAATTTAAGCAGGCTGCATTTACACCTGTCCGGCTTCGGTTGAGCTCTGATCATGTGATGCGTGTTTACACCATATGTAATCTGTTTACAGATTGCTGATTGATACAAAGGATGAATTACGGATACTTTTAAATGCTTATAGATGTGTAACCTCAAGAGAGGCAAATCAAGATCTATTTATACAACAGTTCCTTGTCTAATTTCTGTTTACTGTGGTTACATGTTTTGTAACAGAAAAAAACTAATTACAGACACTTTATGACTACACTTTAGGTGCAGTATGAAGGTTTGGTATACTTTACTTTACTGATGGCTCTTGGAGTTTGGCTCAAACACTGTGACGTACACCAGCTGTGATAGTCAGCCCGACACCAGCCAGCTGTTATTATAGTTGTTGAAGTATGCCATCACACCAATAGACAGTGCTACAGCTTGAATTGATAGCAATTAGGCTTTGAACAACAAAAAGATGATGCTATACTGTATACAGTATGCTTACTATGCTAGCGTATTAAGTACTACTTAAGAGTTATGCCCTTGACAGATAAGACAAACAGGCACATTAATTAATTCAGGTCATTTTGACTGATTCTTTTTTTTAGAGAGAGAGAGAGAGATTTTGAAGTCGATTATCTTTGCCCATGAAGCTTTCAGAAGGTTCCCCTTCCATGACCATCATCATCCATCATAATTCCATCATCTCAGAAATGTTTGACATCTGAAACATTTTCTAAATATGAATTTAAGCACATGCTACTTCTGTCTGATTTTACTTCAGTCATGCTAGTGAATAGAAGGACTATGGTAAAATAGACAGATGTATTCAAGCATCACGCTCACTTTGATAGATTTCCACTACATAATGTAGGGTTTGTGGATAAAGTTAGTTTTTTCTTTGTTCAACTCAGACCTACAATGATGAGTGATTTACCTAATTTGAAAACCAGACATGATGGGACCAAATGCAGGGCAGTCAATTATCCTAAGATCTAGACTCTAGGGGCTGTATTTTGCATGTCTTAAGTACCAGGTCTTATTACCTAACTTGATCAATGCTCTTTGGCCACTCAGAATAGCCAAATGGCATTGATCATGCCTCCAGGTCTTTAGTTTACTCAAGTTAAGTAATAATAAGACCTGGTACTTAAGACACGCAAAATACAGCCCTATATGTGGAGAACATCTTAGAGGTTCTCCACAGTCCTCAACAAGCCTTTTTTCTGATGGTAGATCCTTTCTTGGAATGGATGGAAGTACTGCATTAGTGTAATGACAGCCTTGGGCACTGGTCACACAAAGTCGAAAACGCTGACTTGCATTTCAAAGCGGTTCGCTCTGAGGAATATGAGGGAGGGGAGGGTCTGCACAAAATGGATTACACTGCAGATATTCCGATGAATGATGTACATCGGTTTAAAGGGCTTGGGTGGGCTATGATGTATCCTGAAGGTCACAACAAAACCCTTTCTAGGAAATTAGACTGGCTGGGTTAGCCAATTAACTCACCATTGCTTGTAATAATCTAAAAGCTAAGTGTATCAATGTGATCACTTCCACAGAGCAAAAAGAGATGTCCTCCCCATACTTATAGGCCTACTTGTACGAATATATGTCAAGGGGGCAAAGCAGCCAGTAACACTTAGTATGGCAAAGGAGAAGACAAAATCAATATCCCTTAAAAGCCTCTCATTAGACACACACCCATTTGTTTGTGCAGAGCTGCCAGGGAAACCTGCATCTGGAAGAACTCCAGTGGCTTTTAAAAGCCAGCAACGAGCCTTTAGTGGCACAAAATGTGGTTTGTTGTACCTGCCTGTGTGCTTCTAAACCATTAAGACCATTTTCTCGTAGATGATGTCGTCATATGAAATGTACTATACATAAATAAACCTGACTTGAAGTGATTCTACCCTGCATCCAATCATTCTAGTTTTATCAGTCTTTATAGTTCTCAAATAAATTATTTATTGGTCTGGGAGCAGGAGCTGTAGGGCAGTTATTACAAATGAACTCACAGAGAACAACATGACAGTTATGGGAAACGTGACATAAAAATCACACCTGTGTGAAGTGAGGGGCGCTCTTATCATTATACATCATCATACATCATCTCATGAACTGAATTTATGTGATTGGTTAGCCGATTTGCTCGTCTACATAATCATACATTTTCCCTTCATTGTCAATGGCATGTTTGTGTTGCCACAAATTTACGTCATATTTGAGGCACATATGACCAAATTTCTCCTTTTATTGTCAATGGCAAATATGAGACGTGTGGGGACAAAATCTGTATGTATATAGGAGGGGCTAGCGCCCCTCAAAAAGGGAAAAAAGCTGAATTGTAATCATCTTATAATATTTAACATTATGATGAATGATTATGATTAATATGTTAAAAAAATTAAGTTTAGCCCTGGCGGCCGGGATTTCATAATTTGTGCAGAATAGAACAGATCCCACAATAACCGAAACAAACACACAATCTCAGTCATATATTAAGTACTGTAGTGTAGGTTTCTAATCTGCTTTTAAAAGTGTTCAGTGTATAGCAGGGTGATCCCTCTACTTGGGGAAGATACAGGAGGCAGCCTTCCCTGCGATCCATTTAGTATGAGGGATTAATGGATGGAAGAAGAGAAGACTACTGCCTGTGGGCCTGAGAGTTCTCGCTGGTTCTTATGCAATGAGTATGTCTTTTATATACTGAAGCACAATCCTATGGTCCTATGGTCTTGTGCAGTTTTATTAGCAGCATGCTAATGGGCTGTGGGCCTATTCCTCTCACTTGAGTTGAGCATGTCCAATTTTCAGTACTTTTACTTCTACTCCACTACATTTCATATCAGAGACAAATATTGTACTTTTACTCCACTACAATTATATGAAAACTTTAGTTACTAGTTACTTTGTAGATTGCGATTATTATTACTAAACAATTACATTAACCACTTCAACCCTGTATACATTTCGGCCATTTGAAAAGAGCAGATCTACAAGCTCACAATGTGACCCATTGTAAGCTTTGCGACATACATAATGAGTACTTTCTACTTTTGGTACTTTAGGTAGCCTACATTTTGACGCCATTGCTTTTGTTTGTTTTGTTTTGAATTCCGGACTTTTACTTGTAATGGAGTAGTTCTACTTTGCAGTATTGATACTTTTCCACCACTGCAGAAAGGCAGAGACCAGGCAAATCCTAGTCATACAGCCATAAAATTATCCAGGATCAATACCTCTTGCAACTGGTTGGGATTTTTAATTAGGAGCTGGCTCCAATTTGTACTTTCTGTAACCTTGATGGCTCGCAGCCATCTGCCACTTAGTGGACAACTCCTGGAGCATCACGGATTGAGGCAGTGCAACTGAGGTAAGGTTGGCTTCAAGGAAGGGCTGGAACTCAAAAGGCGGGACTCCTAATGTGGTTTTCTGAGACAGTGTAGCTTGTGTGATTAACACTCAGTGCTGTTTCTCAGGTTCTTGTTAATGAACGAGGGAGATCAGCTGGAGAATCAGAGCAGCAGCAGGAGCGCTGCTGTGTTCGCTGTAGGCCTACTGCACGGTTGTGATGAAAAGAGCTCAGCCGGAAGGCAAAGTTCTCCATCGACTGGTCAATCTTCGTTCCTATTGTCACCTAATGATCATGAAATGTGGGTGGGTCATGACCGAAAGAATAAGATCACGGATACAAGCGTCCAAAATGAGTTCTCAGACGGGTGGCTTGTGTCTCCCTTAGGGATGTGGTGAGAAGTTCAATCATCCGCTGCTCCTTTACAGATTCAAACGTCTGTATGCCACTACACTTAAAGGAGTAGAGCACCCCCCAAAAAATCTTATTTTCAATGAATAACTCGCATACCTTAACCAATAATTATCACAGCTTCACAAAGTCTTCATGAGGTGTAATTGATATAAAATAAGTTTTTTTTTTTTGGGGGGGGGGGGGGGGGGGGGGTGAATTGCTGCTTTAAAAGGGATATTTCACTTTCAATTAAAATATATATACATTAAAACGCATAAGGTCCGTCTAATGTTTGAGGGGGCTGTGATTGGATTCAAACTTGGGTCCTTATACCACTCACAGGGAGCAGTCTGTGCACTGACTGAGCCACCAGGCTCCCTTCTCAATCATTACATAAGTCAGTACAATAATTGCTCACATAAATATTGTTTGCCTTCACAACAGTAATACATAAATATCTATATAATTCGATCATGTTAAAATGCATTTCAATGATGCACTCACTTGACATCAAGTTGTAATACATTTATTAATATAAATACCGTAACTAGAAAAGTGCACTCACGTAACTAGAAAAGTGCACTCCTCAGAGTGCAAATCTCCACCAGGCCGAGTTGCCTACCCATGGGGCAGTGACGTGACACCTGTCAGGAATCAGTACGCGAGGAAGCTGCGGGGGGGAGGAACAGAGTTTGTACAACATATGGTGCAACTATTCACGTTTGTAGTGCCCTCTATGACCTTGTGGTCATAGAGGGCACTACAAACGTGAATAGTTGCAAAAGGGTTTTTAGAGGTGAGCTCTAGAGGCCTCTTATTAAATAATGGTGTCATTGCAGATTCACCAATCGTGGAGATCAAGAACATGGCTTATTGGCTTTGAAGGGTAGCAGATCTACAAGCTCTCAACATGTCATGCTGCAATGCGTTGTGGGCTTGTAGATCAGCTATTTTGATTTAAAAAAATACTTTTGATGAAAATAATCATAATACTAATAATAATAAAATAAAGAACTAGATTAATTTTTTCCCATGTTCACATTTTGTGCCATTGAACAGAATTTCTATGGGGCTACTCCTGCAAACGTTGTTTTTTGAAATGTATGAAATACTTGCCATTAATATAGTGGTTGCAACTGTATTAATTGTTTGCTCGAGTCCCGTGGTCGGAGTTCTGCTCTGGTTTTGGTGAAATATTAAGTAGTTCTGGTCATTTTCTGGGGGGCACTGGGGGCCACGCATTAAAAGTAAATTTATTCACAAAACTAGCGTCATTTGTATTACCTATTTTCTTTTTTTTAAGATATATTTTTGGCTTTTTCTGCCTTTATTGATAGATTGATAGTAGACTGACAGGAAATGGGGAGAGAGATGGGGGGGGAAGACACGCTGCAAATGCCGTCAGGATCGGGAGTCGAACCCACGGCAAGCCGGTGCCCAGACGGTTGAGCTAACCGCTCAGGCCTGTATTACCCATTTCTACCATTTAGTGCAACTTTTCATTTTTGACCCCTCTATCACACAGAACTATGTTTTCTGTGTCCATATATCACTACGCCCAAAAAATAGTTCCATGTGATAAAGGGGTCAAAGTTGAACGAAAGTTCAACTAAAGTATTTCATACAACTTAAGTAAAAAAATTGTGAACTATCCCTTTAATGGAAACTGGAAAATCTGATAAATACATCTTGATAACATTACTCTAGAGATGAGTGCTGATTTGCGTGAGCTTTGGACAAAATCTGTAAGAGCAGTTGCAAAAAGTGTTTTTCTTTTTGCGGCTTTCGCCTTTATTTTATATATTTTTATAGAGGGACAGACAGTAGGCTGACAGGAAATGGGGGAGTGACATGCCGTAAAGGCCGTCGGGATCGGGAGTCGAGCCCGCGGCACACTGCCAGACTCCAGCTACCGGCCAAGGTGCCTGGACCGCTGAGCCACGGCCCAGGCCCAAAAAGTGTGTTTTGACAAAACTGGCATGATCCAAGAACACAGGGAAAACAAATTAGTTTTTACCATACGACCTAGCTACCGTCAAGAATTATACATGAAGCCAATTTAAAAACGTTTAGGTGGAGGTTCTTCCTATACTGGCGGGAGTATGCAACTATGCATGCAAGGTTTCACAGATCATTCCAGTGGTGCTGGACATGACATACAGAGACATACAGAGGGACAGAGTTGAAACCATACAGTGATTGCCTTCGGGAGTTCGACCTGGAGGAGATAAGTGAAAAGTGGTTTTAATCCTGTTCCCTTGGATCACCATGTTCTTAAATAAATAACAAATATGATGTAGAATAAAGCTTATGAGATGATTGAAAGTCTTTCAAAATGTAATCTCCAAATTGTCATGTACGCCCCCCCCCCCGCTCAGTAAAGACTGGCCTTCCCACAGAATCTGTGATTCAAACTAGATTCAGTCATCGTCATTTATTGTTAAAAAAAAGAAAGAAAAAAAGACTCAACTGAGAAATGAACTAATATAAAGTAAGACCGTTCATTTATTTATTTATGGGACACAAACACGCAAATATATTTTGATCAGTAGTCATTCTGTCACTTTTATATTTTGGTTAAAGTTTGCCATTACATTGTTAAGGTCACTGCACACAGAGCGTGTTTTTCGGATTTTTAGCAGCGTTTTTCCAACTGTTTTTCGAGAAAACGTGTCCAGTGTGCAACCACCTTTATTGTCCTCAGCCATGTCAAAATGTATCATCAAATAAATAATTGTTATGTGATAAATCAGTGCTCCACTTATTTCCCCAAACAAAAACACAATAAACACCAAAAAGATGAACCAAAACATTAACTTAATTTAAGAAGTAAATAATACAATAGAAAGAAATCAATAATTTAAACGTCAGGGTTGCTTCTATTAAATAAAAACACTAACACAAACAAAGGAAAGGAAGGTATCACAGACGTAAACACATAAACCATCAAAATACAGTAGCGTGATGCAAGTACAGTTTAGCATACAGTATGCTATTTTGCACATAATGGCTTATCCGTGGCCCGGGCCGAACCTCTGGTACAGAATACAAGTGGAAAATGTGGCGCTTTATCTTGCTCGACGTTATTTGTTCTGACATCGCGATGCGTTGATCAATCGGCGTGTTCAAGTTCCGGTACCCAGCATTGGCCGAGTTATTGCGCAAGTAAAAATAGCCTCTCTCCCTCTCTCTTATGCTGAACTCTAGTCTAATGTCATGTCACACACCTCTTCCGCCCTTCTCTGTCTCTATGACAAATCGAGCTCTGGATGGACGTCTGCGTATGGATGAACTTTATGTAAAATATAGTAGTAGATCATCATTCACTACCATCACTTCCCAGAAGTGATGGTAGTGAATGATGGACATTGGTGTTCAAATGTATAATTTCTGATTACAGTGCATTATACCGTATATCGCTGTATATATATAACAAGCGATAAAGTTCCAGAATATTGGCAATAATATTGTATAAATGATTCATTCCTATGAAGCTCAGACAGACCACCAGTCTGCGTGAAATACTATTCAATTAAAATAATGAATCTAGGAAGTTCTAACTTCTGAGTTGAGTATAGGTTAGAGTCAGTGACTCAGTCAGATTGCTGCACACTACAAACAGCTACTTTTACATAACCAGATGTACGGGGGTATTGTGTAGGCAGGGAAACCCACTGCAGAAAATGTATGGATACGCCTATATATGGGCCTATGGGATAGGTTCATTGTTACTGTATGTCTGAGTCAGACTGAACGCTGGCCTTCCCTCCCAGTAGTCAATTTGGGTCATTATTAATTAGTGTGGTTGCTATAGGCCAGTGGTTCTCAAACTTTTTCACGTCAAGGACCCCCAAATTGACACTCTTTAGCCTGCGGACCCCCATTAGAAAATATATGCCAAGGACAGTAGGACACCGATAAGAGAAGTTTTTACGGCTCTAGCAGTGATTTTCAACCATTTTAATTTCAAGGACCCCCATGAGTTTGATCTGAATTAGGCTACGGTCCCCCATTTCTATCTCTGGGACCCCAATGTATATTGTAAAAAAGTTAATTTAACTCTGAGAGTGTACAAATGTACAGTTGTACACTCATTTGGTTCCTAACTATCATTTAGCTGGGGACCCCCTGGAACGCCCTCAAGGACCCCTAGGGGTCCCCGGACTCCACTTTGGGAACCACTGCTATAGGCAACACAAAAACCTAAATTCACACAGGCGTTCTTCCGGTTTAAAAAAAAAGAAAGAAAAAAAGAAAGAAAAAAAGCATTGACGTTGGACAGGTGTTGTTGAGCTAATGGGAATATGTTACCTGTATTATAATATATAGGCGTATCAAAATACACACAAGCAGTGCGATGACGGCACCATCTGGATCTCACAGGTTGTAAGAAGAAAGGAGCTTGTGAGATACAGATGGTTTGATTAAACTCCAGACACTGTTCATTGGCATAAAACATCAAACAACATGGACATACTTACTTCATCTTTCTACGTGCCCGGTATCCGTCTACCACAGCAGCTAGAGTCAAAGCAATTGGACTGACACAATTGCAATGAGCTCACATCGTTAGGAGAGGCATTTTTGCTGTTGCCATTTCTTTGAGTGTGAATGAGGTTAAATGGCAAACTCTCAGCTTTAATCCTGGGAGTCTTGTATTAACGATCATCACCAGGCTCTTGATGTGGTGGTTGGCTCCTCTCTCTTACTGCTTCACATTTCAATGCATCTCTGTGACGATTAAGGGTCTGAGCGATTACACCAGCCTGGAGCTTCAAGGTATAGGCACAGATTGTATTGCTAGACATTTCTCTTCAACGCTATACCTTATGAAATATGATGAGTAGGAAATCAGTACAGATGGGGAGAAAAGCTGCTAAAGTTTCTCACGTCTGATTAGATGCCCTGTAGCAGGGGCTGCAGATGAAGCTGATGAATGTTAAGCCTAATATTAATAAATACACTGAGCATAAATATAAAACAATACATTTATGTACGAATAGATCTCACTGTACTGTACATCCCTGAGGAAATCAGAAATAATGCATGGATCCGTTTCATTTTTATTCTGACCAGTTCCTGCTCTCTAATCTGCAAGTGAACAACATGAAGAATCTTCTAATCTAGGATATGCTGAAGTTGACTTCACCTTTTTGATGATTGGTTCCCTTCTGTAGCCATTGTGTCCCGTCAGTGTCTTGTTGAGGAAGATGCTGCAACTTTAAGCCTAACTGATACTGTGTGAGCCAAGCCCTGGCTCATACAATATTATCTAGTATTGGACCACCATGAGCCAAGCCCTGGCTCATACAATATCATCTAGTATTGGACCACCATGAGCCAAGCCCTGGCTCATACAATATTATCTAGCCACGGCTTGGCTCACACAGTATACGGATTAGGCATTACGTGTTAACATCTCTCCAGATAAATGCCTATTTCTAATAATCATGGAAGGTCCTCAGAACCTATGACTTGCCGGAACTGTGGCCTTGCTCCATCGTGCTAAAGAAGAGACAGACGCCAGCAGTCAGCAGAATATGCATGGCCTCGTACAGGAGTTTGGGCGAGAACACGCTCCAGATGAACAGGTGGTATCGCAGGGCAGTTATCAACAGGATGTAGGCCGCCACCGGCACAGACCTCAGCAGGGCCAGACAGTAGCAACCATGGGCCATCATTACCGGGCTCCTGTAGAGAAGAGGACGGGACCATGTTAGAACTTTCAGAACTTTATTGAGAGGATGGCCCCTTCAGATGCAGCATCTTGTTTTAGAGGGGGGGGGGGTCCTATACACATAACTACAACATTACATCCAGTGCAAGTACACAGTACAAACACACAGGTGCAACATAACATACAGTACAAATCCACAAGACATACGCATAAAGTTAGCTTAAGCTCATTTACATAAATAATGGAGAAAACAGTACCTGTATCAAAGTTAGAAATAAACTTCAAGCCGTTTTAAAAGCATGAACAGATTGTTTGGAGATGTGAATACAGGGAAGTCCTGAAGCGGCCTAGAGAGGTAGTTGATCTGAGTGAGATCGGAGGATTGTTCCAGTCAGATGGAGCTTTGTAGTGGAATGACCTGCGTCATATTATTTTGGGAACAGTAAGGTAGGGGTGTTCTGTGTGTCTATGTGGATATGGGGATGTGAATGGTTTCAGAGACTGGGAACAGTAAGGTAGGGGTGTTCTGTGTGTCTACGTGGATATGGGGATGTGAATGGTTTCAGAGACTGGGAACAGTAAGGTAGGGATGTTCTGTGTGTCTACGTGGATATGGGGATGTGAATGGTTTCAGAGACTGGGAACAGTAAGGTAGGGATATTCTGTGTGTCTATGTGGATATGGGGATGTGAATGGTTTCAGAGACTGGGAACAGTAAGGTAGGGATATTCTGTGTGTCTATGTGGATATGGGGATGTGAATGGTTTCAGAGACTGGGAACAGTAAGGTAGGGATATTCTGTGTGTCTATGTGGATATGGGGATGTGAATGGCTTCAGAGACTGGGAACAGTAAGGTAGGGATATTCTGTGTGTCTATGTGGATATGGGGATGTGAATGGTTTCAGAGACTGGGAACAGTAAGGTAGGGATATTCTGTGTGTCTATGTGGATATGGGGATGTGAATGGTTTCAGAGACTGGGAACAGTAAGGTAGGGATATTCTGTGTGTCTATGTGGATATGGGGATGTGAATGGTTTCAGAGACTGGGAACAGTAAGGTAGGGATGTTCTGTGTGTCTATGTGGATATGGGGATGTGAATGGTTTCAGAGACTGGGAACAGTAAGGTAGGGGTGTTCTGTGTGTCTACGTGGATATGGGGATGTGAATGGTTTCAGAGACTGGGAACAGTAAGGTAGGGGTGTTCTGTGTGTCTACGTGGATATGGGGATGTGAATGGTTTCAGAGACTGGGAACAGTAAGGTAGGGGTGTTCTGTGTGTCTACGTGGATATGGGGATGTGAATGGTTTCAGAGACTGTTTCAGGTATGAAGGACAGTTGAAGTGGACGCATTTAAAAGTTAGGGCCAACGATGTAATTGCGTTCCCGTCGTTGAACATTGGAGCATGATGAATCTTAGGCTTCATAAACTAAAAATGCACAGGGCAGATGTGACCAATACCTTACATAATTTAATCACTTAAAAGAAAAGAAAAAAGATTAATGTGAATTGTGGAAATAGCCGATGTACACGCTCAAAATGCGTCATATTGTGAAGAGTTTTGAGCTTGTATTATTTTCTTTTATTTAAAGAAAATGTTTAACGCACAGTATATGAACCTTTTTCAACATGGAAATGATCATTAATGATTATTACTATTATGCAAAGGATTATTGCGATTGTCTCAGACAGGCCTTGTTACGGTGCTATACGATGACATTCACATTCTTCCGATATATGGCTTTTATTCAAAGACATAAGAACCAAAAGATTGTTGCCCTAAGGGCATTCAAAGTAAAACCTTCGCTTTTGTTATTCATATCAGCGATGTGAAAAGCAAGAGTGGCATAGTCCGTGATCGTCTAGTCAAAGCCATGCTTTGAGGCTTTGAGGCTTCTTGTGTCATACTCTCCACTGTCTCAAGGTTCAATGCTGACTCTACTTTATAGATTCGTATAAAACAGCCTTGCCTGTCTAGCCACGACAAGAATCTGAACATATTTTCTTAGCATAAATCTGACCAGGCTGCAGGCACATTTTCGTGAGGGTTTGTTGATCTTAAAAGAAAACTTACACCAAAACAAACAAAGTAATCAAAACACAGGAATGGTGCATGGACAAGATTTGGGATTTTTGAACCAGACATGATGTAATATGATGAATATGCACCTATTACTCACCTACACATACTATGCACATGCAAAAGCATGCACGCTAAGGAAAAAACAAAAAAAGGACAGAAAAAATAAAGGAAAAACGGACATACTGTACAAAAGCCTCACTGAACACAAACACTGTACACTACAGTATATCCCCTGGCTTGAATAAAGAAATATCTGACCCATTTAAACACGTACGTAAAGGAGTGCAGGATCCCTGCTCAGTAGGAGGCTATACTGTATGCCCTAGCCGTGGGGGAGGAACTTCAAACCTAGAGGAACGGTTCTTTTTCCCAAGATGCTATAAGAAGCACACTGATAAAGTAGGAAGAAGTGGGGGCAGCGTACAGCTTGTAGTCCGAGATTCAAGGACACAATGAGATATTTTAGATTAAACCCAGCCGGACACTTCGACTCGGGGTTTCTTTAAAAGTAATACGCCAGATGACAAATTGTGTTTCCTGACTCAGATGTTCCTGTTTTCATAGATGTGTCAGAAGCACTTTTGTTTTGTGCACACCAAACTCATTAGTGGTAATTTAACTCAAGAGTGTAAAAATAATCGACCCTCTCATAGTTAAACTAACACTCAGGGCTGTACTGTGTGGTGTCAGAAGTAAGTACTATATTAGGGGCATATTGATCAGAGCTACATGGCTCGGTCCATTCTTGGCATTCTGCAGGCTGATATAATGGACAAAAAAAAAACACACACACACATTGGTGAACGACCAAAGTGAAATATCACTTTAAGTTCAGTCGCAAAGTAGGGGGTGGTAGACCAGTTCAGGAGGTATTGATCAAAGTCCATTTCCAGTAGCCCTCTCTGTGTGGACGCGCTGCTGATGGGGCAAGAGTTCATTCAAAGAGAGCTAGATTGTGTCAGGCTATTTTAGAGCTTCATCTATCATGGCCTCTTGAGTGCATCTTCGCAGGTGGGGCTTTTCCTGGGAAGGCATTCTTGAGGATGGCACCACGCTATGAATAATGAGAACAGGAAATGCTTGGCAAAGTGTCCCGCACTGTAATGCGGCGTATAATCTGATGTCAGCTGGATATAATGTGATATTGGTTGAAGATGCATCGGCTTAAAAAAGAAACGAGGCATGCCGGATGTTTCTAATTTGAGGTTTGTCTGGTTGTTCATAAGGCATAATTGAAATGTGTCCAAACATAATGTAGCAGACGCTCTTAATCCAGCTCGATTTACAGTAAGGAAGAACACCAATACATCAAATACATAGAAATACTCATCTAGGACTAGATCATAAGTAAAACTAAGAACCTAACATCTGTCTAACAGTAGAATATCTGCACAATGAAACTGTAAGTATACACTATAGAATGCTATGTCTACTTACGTAATATGTATAATATATCTAAATTACATATTTTAGCCTTTGCATATGCCTGCAAGGTCGAGACTAGGGCAAGTGCTACGGGCTAAGATGGAGTCTGAAGAGGTGAGTTTTCAGACTATGGCGGAAGATTGGGCGAGAGAGTTCATTCCATAGTTTGGGAGCCAGAAGGTCTGGGACATGTAGTCCCAGACTCTTCAATTCACTGTGGGGTGAACTTGGCGGTCTTCAGAGTAAAACATCCGGCTGCAGCCGTGGCAGGGGGCGCCATCTGGCGAGGGTCAAGTGTGGCAGCCAATGTGCCAATTAATTATTCCGACACCGCCAGTGTTTTTAGTATTTTTACCTTATTTTGCCGACCTGCGGGACGCAGTACGTGAACAGGATGTAAACAAAGGCTGTGTGGAGTGGCGGACGATCATCTTTTCTTTCACCCGGAAAATACATTTTGTACTCGGTTCGTTAGTTATGGGCCGTTGACTATAGCTTCTTTCGACCCGAAAACGCAATCTGGGAAAAGAATCAGAGATAAATATATTCTTTCTAAATCTGATATCGTATCATGGATGTGGATGCCAAGCGAAATTTTCACTTCCGATTAATTTCTGGTTGTATCCGTCTCCTAGCAGCCTAGTATCATTCATACGTTGGTGAAGAGAGCCATCTATGGTAGACCACTGAAAAGACCACAGGACGTGATCGTGATGTGAGTGTCAAGTCAATATCTCCCCTGAGCTAGAGGGAATTCCCTTAGTGGTTAAGATGTTGGTTTTCCATGCATGCAGGAGACCCGGGTTCGAATCCCGGGCGTTACACACACGCGTTGGATTTGATGGGACGTGGATATGACGTGCTTGGCAGACATTTAAGACATAAATAATAAACACTCAAAGCTTGCAACTGACCTGTCCCTCTCTGAGCTGAGGAAGCAGACTAGATGGCACGCCCACAGCAGGGGTCCAGCGTAGGTGCTGAGCGCCGTTAAGAAGATGGCGGGTGCTTCCACGTAACTTTCCAGTCCAACAAAGCCAACGGAAATGTCAACAGTGGCAATGTTGTTGGAGTTCCCCTGCAGGTACAGAAATGCACATTAATAATAATAAGAGAACAAAAATACATCACATGGCTGCACCCGGGACGTATCCTCAGTGATGTATCCCAAGGTCATCGGGGTTTCGGGTCTCGCGAACATCATACCCCTTGCTCAGGTGATCAAGTCCCGACTTACGTCCCAGTAGCTACCCTCGATCAGACCCACTAGGGAAAGACCAGGGCCACACAATCCGTTGGAACCACTCCGGAACTACTATGCCGGGACTGAGAGGTACAATTCTGGCATGTGGAGGGACTAGGGCACTAGGCTCTGTGGGTTGCCTCCTGTCCGGGCCCCTCCTACGTATCACCAGGTCCACTCCTACTCTCACCAGGAGTACAGCTAGTACCTGTGCGTTGCACCAGACTCCCAGCACCAGATAATAATAATAATAATAATACAATCACTTTAATGGGAATCTTAGAGAAAATGGTTTCAAATGTTCACCTATAATGCCAGGTAGAAAGAGGTTTAAAAAGGCCTAGACGTACGGTGGCTTTTTATTTCCTTCATCGTTGATTTTAATGTGTGTGTGTGTGTGTGTGTGTGTGTGTGCCTGGATTGTCTGTTTTATCCCAAGATTGGCATTTGAAATGTTCAGAGTTGGGACATTTTGAGCTGTTCTTTCCCTTTAAGATCATTACTCAGAGGTTGTGCCAACTTCGCACTGGCCCAGTTGTTTAGTCTTTGGATCCCCAGTACAGACAAGGGCAGTGGTAATAGGCACCGCTCTGCTAAGAGCCTCCACGCTGACGTGATGAGAGCCGCTGCCACTGAACCTCCTGTTATGTGTAAGAAGAGTACCCACAGCGGTCAAGTACTGTATGCACTAATGCTATTGTTTTAACAGATTCTGGGCGGGAACCCCTTTGTGTTATACTTTAGCTATTGAAAAATAGCAGATCTACAAGGTTGTAGCACGGCACCGAGTATATATATATTCAAAGATTTGTGCCACATTTTCACGATAAAAAAAAAATAGCAGACGCTATGAGCTTGTAGATCTACTATTTTTCAATAGCTAAAGTATAACATAATGCTTAGTTAAAACACCAAAAAGGGTTCCCGTTTAGAATGGGTTAAACTCAAATCTTTGCTTCTGGGGGGGGGGTCCCTGGAACAACATATTTTCAAATGGGGGTCAGCAGCAAATTTCATTACATTTTTGGGGTCCTTGAAATGAAAGTTTGAAAACCACTGACATACAGTACTGTAGAAACATAGATTTTTCAGAAAATTTAGGATTTAGAAGCCTTTTTGAAAAAAGTAATCGGCCTCAGATCTAAATGGGTTAAATACAGAATTACATGTGTGGTTTATTTTCTCCTAGAACACATTTTCAGCCACAGTAGTAGTATATAAAACAGCCAAATATCACTGTAATATGCTGTAGAAATGTGATGTATTTTGTGATTAACCTTTGAATTATCGTGTGCTACCGTAACCTTAACCAGAAGGTTTCCTTCTCCTTCAGAAATCCCAATAAATATATATTTTTAATGCATTTGGTATAATTGGTATAAGTAATTTTAATGTTTATTTTATTTGTTAATTAATAAGGGCACTACAAGAAATTTCACTAAAACTACCGGTAGTATTTTTTTTAAATCAAACATGAAAAAATAAACTAACAATGTCCTTATAATTGGTATGCATCATCTTCAAATTGGTCAGACTCTCACATAATCTATACTATAATAGAGCGAATGTCTGAGTGTGTGAGTGAGTGTGTGTCCGACCGCATTATCTCCTCATTATCTCCTCATTGCCTGCACTTTTCACACAGGCATTGACCATATGAATATGGAGGGCGTAACGGAGCCCTTTTTTCGATTTGACACATTAATGATTATTAATTAATTTATTAGTGAATTAAAAACGCACCCGGGTGCAGTACCCCCCGCAGCCACAGGGCGGCAAAACTCCTCTCCCCAGAAATCACGTGTCACCAGTGAATTGCATTTTGGGACGGTCACTGATTAATACTGGGACAGTTTTCCGCGTAACTTCAGTTGTTTCGCCTGCTGTCAATTTTGCTCGCGAGTTTTCCGCCTAACTTCAGTTGTTTCGCCCGCTGTCAATTTTGCTCGCAATAGACAGCGGCCGAGCGATCGGGATATTTCCAACCCCCTTACGCATCGACACAATTACTACATACAACAAACAACATGCCACGAAGAACAGCCTCAAGGACCCTAGCGCATTCTTCCACGCACCTATACCCTTTTTCACACCGCCCCCAGCCAACGGAGGTTGTGTGTGTGTGTGTGTGCAGACTACTTTCGCTGTGAGCATGTGTGTGTGTAAACTACTTAAGCTGTGAGTGCGCACGTTCGTATGTGTGCGCGTGCGTCATCGCGTGGCCGTTTTCACTTTTCAGTTAGCTATAAACACAACACGAGATATAACTGTCTTGAACATAAGCCACACACACACAGCGTGAAGTGGCTACAGCGCACGCTCTGGTGAAAACAGCTAATCTACAAGCTCACAACATCACAGGTTGCAAAAGCCATGAGTTCTCTCAAGCCAAAGCTCACAATTGAGACCGTTTTGGACGCAAATCCACCTGCAAATTGGATCTGTGCGACTGTCCATATATAGCTGCATGTCAAACTGGGGGTCCTTGATACTTTTCAAATGGGCCTCTGTGGGCTAATAAGTGTAAATGCTGCGGTCCTTGCTCTTGCCATGAAAACGTTTCCCTACCATGCATTTGGAAGAATACTTTAATGTTATACTGCTGTTTTTATTCATAAAAAACCACACACACACACACACACAAATTTATTATACAAGTTAAAATATATCAGAACGGGTAAGGACTAGTGATAGTAATACAACGTTGTCAGTCCTCCATTGTGCTGTTAATTGAGCTTGAAGTGAAATGTTTTCGTTTTGCTGGCAAACACACTTCAATTGGGGTTCAGAATGAGCATTCTGCCAATAACAGTATTCATGTTTCCCGTCTCAAGGCTTTAACATCAATAGTTGGGAAAACAAACCCTAGGCTCTTGCATTGAAAAAGTATTGCCCGAGTCTGCTTTGCCGTATGCGTCAGAAAAGTAGCTTTTAGACTAGGTTTGGTGGGGACTATTGTCCCCCCAGAGTGCCTATTACGGTTGGGTGACAGCTCCTATAAAGGGTACTGCAAAACAAGACTTTTGGACAGTCTGTCCCTCAACCAGCGAGCCGCAGGAATTCTGTTCAGGACATAAATTCCTTATGGTATACAATACTGGACTAATCTGCTACTTAGGCATCCACATCACAACGCTTTCCTCTGAGAATGCAACAAATACCAATGACAAGGTCAACCACACAAACATATACGCAGTTATCATTTAGATTTTATATGGTATACAATGTATATATATATTCCTACGTGTCTTATATTGTTCTTTGTTTTGCACTGTACTGCATGTACGATCCATTTGTCCTTGATGTGTGCCAGTATGTACAGTAAAACTGTAAGAAGCTGTCAGTAAGTTTGTGTGCTCATGTCAACTTGAAGCGATTCGGTGCCCAACTTCAAACATTCACCATGGCTATTCTGTGTGGCACTGATGTGGGTATTTCAGATCAGTGACATTAAATCAAATTTATGTCATTTCAGGGATGCCGTGGATTACAGCTTTGTTGAGAATGCCATCATTCAGAAGTCTATAATTTCATGCCTGGGTGCCTGGAGTGGCAATTATTCGATGGTGGCCTATTCCCAAACCTGTCATAGTATTAATGACTCAAGAGTGAAGATGGTCATTAAATTGTTTGTGATGTGGATGCCAGCTTGAGCGTTGACAACACGCATTAGCAAACCAAATACGGTTGTCCTCGCTGGAGGTGAAGTCTAAGGCCAGTTATCATTCCTGCCAGTGAAGTGTTCTTCATCTCTTTCTCTTAAGCCTTAAGACCTGAGGACCCGATTCTACAAAATGTCTTCTGAAAACCCATGTTTCTATGTCAGTGGTTCTCAAACTATTTCATGTCAAGGAGCCCAAAAATGATATGTATTTGGCCGCTGACCCCCATCTGAAAATATGTTGTTCCAGGGACCACCCGAAGCAAAGGTTTGAGTTGATAACGCTTGCTGTGAAACAATATATTCGAAGATGTGCACACATTTTCACGATTTCTCAACAGCTAAAGTTTAAATTATAAGTGGTTAAAAGCTAAGGTGACACAGATGCGTACCCTGTCTTAATGGGTTAATTGAGACCCTTACTTGAATGTTCGGAGGATGGTTCACAGGTGAGAAACAGGTCACACTGCCACGATTGAATCATTACAACACTTGAATAATTAATGCCACTTTCATTATTTCTTCATAAATCTCAGAAGATGCAAAAAATTCTGTTTTGTCTGGAGGTTCACGTTAACAGTATATAATAGTTTGTCCCTATAGGGTAGGTACCCTCACAAAAACATGCAGTGATCCTGGACTCTATACTGCCTCTACCAGAGAAGTGGCTGAGGGATGTAGAGAAACGCAAGTGGATATGTTGAAAACGGACATCTCAGGGGTTATTGCCATGCTGGCTTGCGTTGGACATTTGTCTAAATTATGTATTTGCCATGGACATACACGTGAGCAGACAATAATGTTACCAGAAACACAAAGAGCTAGCCCTAAATGTACAGTACTAGAATTTCGCGGCCGATTCGCGGCCGCTCATCCCAGATATACGTTGCCGCGCACTATGGGAAGAAGGAAATTGCGGGAGTTGACTCCACATGTAGTAACGGATGGGTTATTAGTTATTATTACTATGTGTCCTTATTAGTGTAGTGTAGTGTAGTCAACACGTTATGGCTCATACACACTGCCCGGTATTTGCTCCGATTATGCTGTCGGGGAGCATTTTTGGCGCTGGCCGACAAAACCGCTGATCTGACGTTAAGCGGTGCCCAAAAGGTAGATCAGGATCTACCAGTATAGATCACAAAGGCTTTGCAGTTAGACCACATGACATGGCCCTAAAAATATATATAATTTTAATATAAAAAACAAATTTTGCATCTGCCGCTTGAGATGACCTGAGATGACTTGATTGATTGACATCAAAAAGGGCCTGTCAGCTGAAACACACAATGCAATACTTGTTGTTGCGTACAATCATCAGTAGCAAAGTCAAATACCAAAAATAAAAACCCTACCATTTCCCCCCTCTATTTCCCATTCCATGTGCGTTTGTCTTATAGTTCTCTGGCCTCTGTACTACTGCCACCTACCGTCCATTCATTGTATTACACAGTGGGTGAAAGAAACACACCCCTTACTAAACCCCACCCATCAGAGGTGTGGTGTCCAGAGGTACCTTTGACATGACATTTTGTGTGTGTGTGTGTGTGTGTGTGTGTGTGTGTGTGTGTGTGTGTGTGTGTGTGTGTGTGTGTGTGTGTGTGTGTGTGTGTGTTTCGATGTGCAGGGCGTTGCTGAAAATGAGCACCTGTGCTCAGCTACTTCCCTGGGTAAATAAAGAATAAAAAAATGAAAGGTACCTTTCAAAACCTATAGAAGTCAGCCTGGTACAGACGAACGGGACACCACTGTATGTAGCCTATGAAAGGCTCCTCAATTACATTTTGTAACTATTTTCAGCAATGGGATGATAGTTTTATTTGGTGGGTATATGGGCTATTCGTTTTGAAAGTAGCTCTGAAGTAAAAAAAAGTGTGGGCAGCCCTGGTATAGATGATTATATATATATATATATATATATATATATTCATTCCGTGGGTAAATCCCTGTAGGCTACCCACATATTGGTAGCCTATATTAGCCCAATATTGGCGTTACGCATTTCACTTGAATAAAGTTGTGTGCGCACGTGCACATGCGGAGAAAGACAGTTATTTAATGAAACTCAAGATTATAACGTCCTGTCTCGCTGCCGCCGTGTATAGGCTGCACGGCTATTCCTGTGTGTGTGTGTGTGTGTGCGTGCGGTGGAGAGAGAGAGATCGTGGCTTCCAGGCGAGCGTGTGTGTGTGTGTGTGCGCAATCAAATGTACTCGGCAGTATGGCTGGCAGGCGAAATGGCGAATTTGAACGGTGTAATTGTAATAGTTTGTCACAAACCAAAATATGTCAAAGAACAATGTTGATGTAACTAAGAGATTCGCTGAGAGAGCGATATTTAATATACAGAGATTTAGAAGGAATAAGCAAAATGGTGAGGCGGAGTCCGGACAGTGGACAGGACTGTCAGGGAGACTCGGAGATCAGAGCAGCACAGGCTGAGAGGCAGAGCTAGTAGCCAATTAAAAGACGGAGTAGTAGTTGCCAGGTTCGCGAATTGTAAGCGAGTCGTAGTGTGTGTTGAATGGCATTTGTGGGCTTGTGAATGAATTTTCTCACATGTAATTTGTGCTCACTTGCATAGACCTGGCGAATTTAGCGTGGTGAAAGGGCAACAGTGTTCCGGGGGTGTGGGTGCTTGGGGCGATAATGTTTGTAGTAAACAAATGCATTGCCGCCGTGAGTGTGGACGGGAGGCATCTTTGGTGGCACTGCAATGAGCATTTTTTGGCGGGTGGTGTCGAGAGTTGGCGTTGGGCGCGATAGGAGGAGATAGGTCCCGAACACTGCGAAGGTAAGTGTGTGACGTCACTGCCGTGTGAGTGTGTGTGAGTGTAGTGTGTAAGATGGTGTTGTGGGTGTTGCAATAGCGACGTAGCTGTTGTGGCTTTGGGTTTCTTGCCATGTGTTGGGTACAAGTTCTCACTTGTTAATATAGATACCAGGGCAGTGGGTCGAGAATATGGTTGAATATGGTCCAAGTCAACCATTACAGGTCTGTAACTCTGAGGGTGCACAAATGTACATTATGGGAAAAATACAACTGTGCTACTGCAATGGTTCCCAAATTCTTTCATGTCTAGGACCCTCAAATCTACACTAATTAGCCCACAGACCCCCATTTGAAGAGATATGCCAGGGACCCCCAAGATTTTTAAGGCTCTAGCAGTGATTCTCAACCCGTTTAATTTCAAGGACCCCCAGTTTGACGTGCATTAGTCTACGGACCCCCATTTAATGGCATTTCTATCTCTGAGACCCCAATTTATATTGTAAAATCAATGTTAATTTAACTCGGAGTGTGTACAAATTGAACCAAATGGAACCAACTTTAAGAACCAGTGTGCTAGTGAACTCAAAACGCCTGCGGCCTCTGAGGCTAGTGAACTCCTAATGTCCCATATCATACTGTAGTGTAATTAAGTGAAGAAAGAAAACCTAGAGACCTGACATTCAGCAATTGGGTCTTGCGATCACAATGAGAACATTGTAATGACTTAACCGATTGATTGATTTCTCAATGAGAAATACATCTACGAGTTTAAATCTTAGGATATTATTTATCCTGAGTTTTCTCTCTTTCTCCGATTGGACAAAATTGGTATCCTGACTTAGTACTTAAAATGTATGTTGCTGGAGAGATGGCCGGGGAGCCCCCTGTTACTGAATTAAAAACTCTATAGCAATGATGGCGATCGCCTATCGGAAAATACTGTAGAGCTATTTAACACCTAATTTAACAAATAAATATCACTTACATAATTTTATACTGAGGATCTAGGAATGGTATGCTTTCCTACTGGTGTACTTGCTTTAAGTAATACTATTAACAATAGCACCAGAAAAATGCCCAATATGTAAGTATACAGTACATTGTACACTCACTGTACATGTTTGCAGAAACTTCACACACGTCACTGCATTCTGTATCACAATGTACTGGATAATATTGGATGTACTGCATACAGCCAAAAAAAATCCCAAGACTGAAAATGATTTTTTGCAAATCAGCACTGATCTGAAATTTTCACGACTGAAATCGGTCCCCAGGACTGAGAACTTTAAGCCCTGTGCATATCAAACAAAAACAGCAATACAGATTGTAGCAAATCAAACAAGCATCGTCCAAACACACAGTTATCACAAGCATCGCCCACTCAGAATTATAATTTACCTCCCCAGCTCACAGGAGAATCTATAGCTGGAAGCTCTAATTGTTAATAATGAATGAAGGAAACAATCCTTTACATACAGTATTACCCATTTCACACCAATAGCCCATACTCCTCTAATGTTTGTCCTGCTAGATTTGTGTTTTCCAATTTCTTTCCTTTTTGTCCTTTTGGCTTCCTTTTAGCTGACTTTTTTTTTTATCAGGCCACACACTGTGCAAAGTGAGCCGGCACTCAGTGGGTTCACCCCACTTTACCTCAAACTGAATTAAACAGATCGTCTGGCCTGGTACACTCCACTGAATTAAGTCCATTTTTAGACCATGAATATGTGCCCTTTATTTGGTTTTGGCATATTATGCTGCATTAAGACAGCAGTCATCAAACTGATTGTTTTTACTCAGAATTCATTAGTCATTTCATAAAATAACTGCTTCATAATCATAACACAATCAAACACTTATTGATCCATATGAAAGGCCACTTTGCATGGGCAGGATCTCTGTGCCCATTTCCTTGGAGTGTTGGAACTCCAGTGGAATGTTTACTATACAACTACTATAGTGTTTTGTTACAGAGCTAATAACACTTTACGCATAAAAGCCAGAAGAAATGAAATCATGTTCAACATACATAAACATATTCATCATTTTGCGCATGTCATTACAGGTTAAAGAATGTTCTTGAACATTGTTGTGGCATTGCGAGGAGTTGTGGGCTTGTACAGTATATATGGCTATTTTCCCATTTATTTAGAAAATGTCTTACCTGGAAGAAGAAGAAAGCCTGACCAAACCAGTAGTGCATGATGGTGATCTGGGCAGCGTCATAGTGCAGTTTCTTCCAGATGAACTGAGCCATAAGTGACTGAATCAACAGACAGCCGCACAAAACTGGCAGATTGTGAGCCCGGAACAACAGGGATACCAACAGAACCAGGCCGCTGTAAATCTCCCACAAGCCCCTGCTCTTCAGTCGAGCGTCCACTGCGAGGATTTGGGAACGCAACAGGTCCTTCGTGCCGGTGAAGAGGATTCCCAGCACAAAGATGTAAACAAAGCGTGCCTCCACTGTTCCCCTACAAAATAAAAAATAAAAAGAAATGAGGACGGTTGTCATTCTTTCTAAAGCTATGCACTATGACAGGCAACAGGGCATAGCAGTGGCGGCCATTTTGTGGTGCCGCAGATAGAAAACCCATCATAATGTTTCCCGCTGAAACGCTGTCTGTCGCTCTAATTAACTAGTCTCATGTCGCGCACCTGCGTCTAGTTTCTCCCAGCGGATCCTGCCAGGAGCTGCCTAGGCCATAGAAAGCATAGGTGGGTTCCAGTCTACCAGGAGCTTGGATGGCTTGATTCCAGGCTTTATATAATGACATTATTATAATAAAATCATTTTAGGAAATCTCTATAGGAAAATCAATAATGGGTTTTCTACTGCTATAAAAACAAACAAAAAACTATATATATATATATATATATATATATATATATATATATATATATATCAGACAGGTCACAACATTTCAATGATATTTAATACAGTACGGGACCTTTGAGAAAGAAATAATGAATGTGCCCCAAAACTTTAATCAGTAGAACTGAAACTAATGGTATATTTTCCAGATGAAAAGATGGAATGATTATATTACCGACAGCAGATGGGGAAGGTGAAGTTAAAGCTGCAACCCATAAGTTTTATGTCCTCTCCTGAAGGACAGAGGTAAGTGCAAATGTAACACCCACTCAGTCAAGCGAATCCCTGCCGAATCCATTAAGACCTGAGGCCAATTCTACAAATGCCTTCTAAATTGGTGGTTCTCAAACCCAAGGACCCCCATCTGAAAATGTTTTGTGCCAGAGACCACCAGAAGAGAAGATTTGTGTAAACATATTCCTGGTTTTAACGGGTTAACCAGGGGAGACAGGATTATGAACTTCAGACAGGGCAACCTGTCAGACAGTAGGTGACACTAGGTGTCCTACTACCCAGGGTTTCAAATCCAACAACTTATATTAAATTAACATATACTGGTTAAAATCACAGTTCACTTAGTAAAATAAACTCAGGATTGCAGCTTTAAACATGTCCTCCCCTCAATCACTGACAGTAGAAATATAAAATTAGCATGTCTTTACAATCCAATGCATGTCTTCTCCTCAGAGTTCCCTGCTCGTTTGATAAATGGCACATTATTAATATTAATCATACATGCACCACAGGCAGAAAAACGGCGAGTCATTATGTGTCATTTCATTTATCATTCGGATACGACAGAATGACATACCCTGTTCTTCAATCCCTGATAAGCTTACAAATCTGTTATTGTATGCCGCTATGCAGCATGGTAAATTAGCATGAATATTTTAGTGCGGTGTCACTCGAGTGGCTACAGTATGAATCTTTGCCTTGCTATGCCTTGAAGTCTACTACTTTCTACTTCATCAAGCATAATAGTGCAAGAAGAGGACGAAGGTGGGAGGGAGCGAAGCTGTGTGGGGGGGGGGGGGGGGGGGCTGTTTCACACTGATTGTTCGGGGAATTTCACTAGTGTTGAAATCTAAGTATTTTTTAATATCTAATTATTTTTTATAGCACACATTTACAGTGTAGCTTCTCCTTATATATTAAAATTGGCTTAAGGGCCCATGTCGCCACACTCATGTCACTTTGACTCAACCATAACCATATAAGGAGTTCCCAATGCAGCTATGCCCAATTATGGAGTGTGTTGTCTAACCTCAATGGGAAGTCATGACATCAGCTCCATATAATATATGGAGCTGATGTCATGACATCCCATGTGCGCATATGATATATGCGCACAAAAGGGTCCAATTCCATATGAGCTTATACTGAGGACATCAGCGATTGGCATAAAAGGGACAAGGACTGACACATGCACACATATCCAGACAGTATATATTTGTAAATATTGGTCGGAGCGGGGGGTGCAACGCAGCGTAGCCTTAATCGCCCGGAATCCGCCTTTTCATCTATCAGTAATTGATAAGCACAAAATGTAGCAGATTAAATCTTAGAAGGGAAAGTGCTCTTCATTATGAAGGCAATTACATTAAAGCCTGCATTTAATTTTAGGCATTTAGCAGATGCTTTCTTATCCGAGAAACTTTTATTAAAAGGGATATATTTCACTGACCCAATGACCCAGATCGTCTACTCAGGCTTTTGTGAACACTTTTTGTTGAACACTTTGACCCCCATTCACGAGTTACACAAGTTAAGACCTCTTTCCCTCCCAACAACGGGTTACCTGAGTTGTGTTAAATTCGTTTTATTTGCCGTTTTTGGATCGTGACGTGACCGTAAAAATCACACCTGTGTGAACTGAGTGGTGCAACTCCCCCCCCCCCAAAAAAAAACTCATACAAACTAAAGAGTAGTCATGTTCAGATATTAAGTATACAGCCACCACTACCAATCAATAGCATTCAAAACAATACAAACATTACAATTTTGAGGTACTTTTACTTCACTATAGTATTTCCAATTTTGAGTACTTTTACTTCTACTCTACTACATTTCAGAGGCAAATATTGTACTTTTACTCCACTACAGTTATTTGAAAACTTTAGTCACTACTTACTAAAAACATCTGGGTTTCCAAGGCTACTACTTACTTTGTAGATTTGGATTATTATTACAAAATATACATTAACCACTTCAGCCCTATATACATTTCGACCATTTGAAAATAGAAGATTTTCGCATTGTGAGCTTGTAGATCTGCAATTTTCAAAAGATTGTTATACATTTGAAAATTTGAAATGGGACATTCTGTATAATGACATTTTTATTATTAATAGCTTTACTCAAACACATTTTGAATTCCGGACATTTACTTCTAACAGATGAATACTTTTGAGTACTACCACTGGCTTTGCACATCTGTGGTGATCCAAATAAGTACAAACCAGGCATAACTTTCCGACTGCATGGACAACGGCATGGACTCTAGGGAGAAACGTCCTTTGTTCTGCTATACAGGTCTCGTCTAGAGTGTAGGAGTGTAGCTGAGCCAAGAAGGAGCTGAGTAAGGCCAGGTGGTATCGGCCATGTATTATTAAGCACAGTGTTTTATGGAAACCCGTTACTACAGAAGGACAGAGCCGTAATAGACACCGTTTTTTATTATTCACAATTCCCCTAACAATAAGGCATGTATTATAGTCATAACTATTTTATGCAAAGCAAGGGAAGGGGAGGCCAAAAAGCTTTGGCATGATTTGAATTTATGATAAGTAGCACAGCTGCAATACAGGTCTGAGCTGGCCGCTCTGGTTAGAGGGCACTGGGCATCACTGATTACGTACGTGTGTGTTTAACGAAACCAGCATAGAGACCCTGTTAAAGAGTCTGTGTGGAAAGTCTATTTGGACCTGTCTTTGGGGCTGAGGTGCATGGGCAAAAGAGGTTATGAGGTTCCAATGGCATAATAAAAAGGCAGAATGCCTCCCAGACTGCATACATTAGTTATGTTACAGGAACACAGAATATCATTCTGAAACAGCTTATCTCAAGTCCATCGTTTTTCACAAAAGGGGATTGGAACTCACTGAGGGTTAAAATGTGAGAGATCGGGGACACATTCATGCAAGCGTCCACTAAAAGCATTTCCTACCACTTGGGGCAGTACAGGCCTTTTGCAATTTAAGGAATTGTTGAATGTAAATGATGGCAATTAAATCAGTCAAGAATTGATTTTAGGCCCGGACAGTTAGCTCAGCCGTCTGGACACCTAGGCTGCCAAGCCAGCTAGACGGCGTGCCGCGGGTTCGACTCCCGAGCCCCGACTGTCACTCCCCATCTCTCTCCCACACCTTTCCTGTCTAATTACTGTACCCTATCAATAAAAAAAAGAATTGATTTTAATTACACTGTAAAACTGTAAAAAGCTTCAGCTGACATCTTTCATCTTTTTGGTTAAATGTTAAAGCTTTACTTCTGTAATACATAATAAATGTATAATAATAATAATAATAATATTATAATTTACTTTATTATTTTAGGATACATTAGGACAACAGCCAAAGAATACAACAGAAAACTATACCTTTTGATTTCAAAAACCTTTTGGAAAAGCTAATCAGATTGATGAGACAGTATATTTTTATTTAAGTAGTTAATTAAGCTATATCACTGTTCTAATAGAATAAAACTGTGTTCTTTTTACAGATATGTGGCCAGAAACTGGGTACTTCTACATGTTTGAGGAGCGCTAGCCCCTCCTATATACTGTACAGCTTCACGTCCCACATTTGCCAGTGACAGTGAAAGGATAATTTACGTCATATGTGCCTGAAATATGACGTAAACACAAACATTAAATGCCATTGACAATGAAAGGAAAATGTACATATGTAGATGAGCAAATTGGCTAACCAATCACATAAATTCAGTTGTCATCTTACATTAATATATATTCAAAGATTTGAGGCACATTTTCATTAGCGCTATGAGCTTGTAGATCTGCTATTTTTCAATAGCTAAATTATAACAATGCTTAAAACACCAACATTCATGCAGAAGTATGTTAATTTTTTATTTGACAAAATCTAGCACCCCTCACTTCACACGGGTACACAGTATCCACACTTCACCAGTGAGTGACAAAGCATGACTAGACAGATCAATTTGCTCTTATTTGCTGCAGGTCACGATGCTAGCGGCAGCATCTGTGGACAGAAAATGGCAGCTTGTCAAAGCTGCTGTATAGAGGAGCTGACTGGGTTTCACGCACATGTTACCTTGGAAACAAGCTCTAGTGCACCACCAAGAATGCGTAAGTAAGAGTGCCCGGGCCCCTGGAGTCGGACCAGTGTTGTTTTTGGCAGCAAAGTTAGATTTTAGTTTTAGTCATAGTCTCTTGAATAGTTTTCAGTTAGTTTTAGTCACATTTTAGTCACATGGTATGTGTTAGTGCTAGTCTGGTTTCGACTAAATCTGCAGTTGATTTAGTCGACTAAAATGTATTTTGGCGGGCCTTGATGCAGTCGTAATGACTGATTTTATACTTGCTGAAAATAGCCGATTTACAAGCTCTTGTAGATCAGCTGCTTTCAGCATGCAACCAAGTGTAAAATTACTGGATCTCGTCCACTAGTCCCTTCCTAACATTTTAGTCTAGTTTTTATTTGTTGACAAAATTGTCAATATATTTAGTTTTAGTCATCATAGCATAGTTTGCCAGTGAAAAAAGGTAGTCGACTAACCTTTTTAGTCGACAAAATCAACACTGCCCTGAACATCTTTGGCGTAACACCTACATTAATCACCAGCATCAACCAAAAGGAATTTATCGCCAGGGAAAAAAGGTTTCCTGAAGTGATGCGTGAGGAGAAAGGAGGCCTGCCCACTCGATTGCCCTGTCTTCTCAATGGAATTCATTCTTAATCTCTGAGACTGACACGATGCAAAAAGAATGCATTCATCTATCAATATGGGAAGATTAGATCATTCTCCGCTTAGTGGGCAGTACGTGTTTGATGAAGTAAATAAATGTCTGCTACAGTAAATGTTGCTCATCGGTCACAATCTCTATAACTATATACAAAAATACAATACAAAATTTGCTGTCAAGATTAACACTGAGGTTTCAGCTGACAGTGATGCGTTTCACCGGGAGGGCATAATGTGTGCAGAGAATGCGCTATACTGTACATACTGTAAACGGCATTGTGTCATCAGGGGAGTCAATATAGCTGGGGGGTGGGGCTTGGGGTAAAGCTCAGAGCACTCCCAACCGGAATAAACAGTGGGGTGTTGGGTTTTCAAACGCAGCTGCTTTAAAATAATACTAATTTAAAAGTAGGCGTCATGGCTTGCCAGATCACCGGCCCAGATCCTTGTTGCCACTCGACAAGGAACGCTACTTTAGAAAATGAAACAAGCTAGAGTCCGATTGGAATGTTTTCCTTGACTCCTGGACATGATCCAACACAACACAATGGCCTGATATATTCTATAGTCCTGGTAAGAGACACTTTTCTATAGATATGATCAATTAAACTTATCAAAAAAAAAGCCATTAATTCATCAATGATGAAGTGGTGTATTATTATGCAGAGTTTATATACACAACACAAGCCAAACATACAGAAAATAGTTTAAAACATGGCAATGAATACGAGCTAAAGCAGTGTGTAGGATTTACGTATTCATTGCCATGTTTTAAACTTCATTGCATGATATTAAATTGTGAACGGCACTTTGCCAAACGATAATGGCTCCCTGCCGAAACTGTCTCTAAACTACTTAGAATTCACTACGTGTTCTACAAACATTGATGACTTAATGGCTGTTGGTTTTTGATATTACGGTAAGTGTAATTGATCATCTATACAGTGTCAGTACCAGGCGTTTAAATAATGCGGTAACACAATGTTTTGTAACATGGAGGGAGAGGGAGATCATGATGGAGAGGAAAACAGATATCCGATCTCGTGGTGTTTGCCTGTGCAATAAAGTAGCAAGAGGTAAGGATAATGTATAATCTCACTCTGATTATAAAACACTTGAACCCAAGATCCCCAGCATAAACCAAACATCTACAAAATCACAACGTGTCACAGTGCGCTGTGAATGTGAAGTGTTTTTCCGCACATTCTCCATTTACAGCCCTTACGGTTTACAAATATAAAGTGATCACCCCAGGGCCATGGATGTTACAATTCTGCTTGGGCGGGTATAAGTACCCGTATCTTGGGCATTGTTCAATAAAAAGCTAAGTTTAATCAGTCTTTTCGCCATATGCTTTCAACTATGCGCCCCTATCAGTTGGTGCATGGTAAGAAATTACCGCCTTGGATAAAGACGCTATATAAATGCACCCTTTACCATTTATAAATGCACCATTTTCAAATAAATGCAGTGGAGTAAAATGAAAAGAATTGGAAATACAGTAAAGAACAAATATAAAGTACAATACTTAAGTAAATGCACTCAGTTACTTTCCACCACTGAGGAGGACCAACATGTAGGAGTTGCTAATGCAGTGAGACAGATCACCCTCCAGCGGTCCCTCCCCAGTCTCCACCCTGTCTCACCCGCCCAAGCTGTGACATTCTAAAATCTAAATCCTACTCGGGTTGTGCTTATAACCACGGCCACGCCCCACTCCTGTGGCCAACACAGAAGTGCCTCTCGCCTACACCAACTGCAGACTAGACCTAATATATAACTCTATGGATTAGATAGCGACGGAGGCCCGCTGTCTCTGGCGAACTTGAGCCACGTGAGACACCACCGAGCGACCTAAAGCGCACGAGTTGCCATGTCGAACGTTGTGAAGTTCGCTAAAATCAAAATAAAATTGCTTTTTACTCGAGTCGTGACTCTATGGTCGTGACCCACAAATGGGTCCCAACCCACTGTTTGGGGAAAAAATGCATTTTAAATGTTCTGCATCATAAAACAGAAAGATTGACTTCTCCTTCTCAGGATGTTTATGATCATTTCACCCTGGATCAGAGTTTGAGTTTTAATGGGCAAAATGGTAGGTTTGACAAACCAAAACTGTCATTTTGTGTGTGCGCAAGTGTGCCTGTGACGGATGTGAGGTGACTTCGAACCAAGTACTGTATCTCATTAGTCTATTTAAAGTGTCCGCTCTTTCCTAACCCATTAGTCATGTTGGGAAAAAAAGCAACTGTACAGTCAGCTAGTACAAAGGCATGTGTGTGTGTGTGTGTGTGTGTGTGTGTGTGTGTGTGAGAGAGAGAGAGAAAGAAATGTGGACTGTTCTGGAGGAACACTCGGCCAGAAAAAAATTAATAAATAAAAACACAGTGGACCATAATTCGACGTAGTGTCAGCTACTGTATCCTTGCTGCATATTAAATACTATAGAGGGGGGAAATGAGTGAGTTTCACAAAACAGAAACCTTTCAGAATACATCAAAAATATAACTTTTTGTCTTTCATTTACTTCAGAAAGAAGATTACGCTGGATTAATCGAGTCTGATGTCTACATTAACACATTGAGTAGACGAAAGTGGTGGCGCTTGGGTGCCACGTGATGAGAAGCCATTCCACTATGACGCCCGTCCAGTTTTGGATGCCATCTTAGATGCAAAAGCAATAGCATCAATGCTAGCGAGCTAAAGTGAGGTCCATCCTTGCTCTAGAAAATGCCAATGTTCCAATCGCGATCACCGGATAATGAGAAATGACCTCCGAACATCGTCGATCTGTTCAAAACCACGGACAGCGGTGTAGTTCCTGAGAAAAGGCTGTGCAAAGGCCGTGGCTAAAACAGAAGCTAATGTGGTTGGTCGCACAGACGCAGTGCAGACGAGGCCCTAGCAACCGGCCCTAGCAACCGGAGCGCTTCCAAAAAAATATCGATATCGATATTAAACGCCTTAAGACAGCCTACTCGTCATGAGCGCCTTGCGTAATTCATTATTTAGGACGAGTATAACCATCGATATCACCAAATGTGTTAATGAATTCCACTGGATGATTAGTGTTCAAAAACTGTCAAAAAGCTCATGAGATATTTCTCTCATTATTGCATAGATCCTCAATTTGAAATTCAAAGCATGTTCAACATACTCGTCAATTACCGTGCAAATAGAAGGCACATCTGCTTCCATCAGAGCATAATTGAGCCAATATGGCCTCTCTTCACTCAATATTCAGATGTGACACCTCAGATGGCGGACAAAAGCCTTCAGCAAATAATGTCACCCAATGTTTTACACCAGCAAACTTGTGATGTGACAATAAACATGAAATTGAATTTTAGATGTCTGATGGAACTTAACTCATCCCCTGCCAAGATCGACTCACGCCACTGCAGCTCCACTGCAGCCATCGGACGTCCGTCAGTGCTGCGTCATCGTGAACACATTGAATGTTCCCTTTTTAACTATTGAAGGGTGCTCCACTGCCCACGGTTGCGTTTGGACGGTGTCACCCATTCACCCCGGTTTATAAATGCTAAATAAAATGCATTAAATAAATGCTTGTGGGTGTGGGCCGGGTGCGTAGTGTAGCGTTAGTCCGACGTCCCAATATTCCGACACTATGGATGTACCAATACAATTTTTCTGTACCCGATCCGATCCCAACAACACAATGTCTGTGTTAGCCGATACAGATACCGAATACCGATACCAGAGAATAATATTATTCTTATTTTGAAGTTCACCGACGGGAAGTCAAGGGTTGACATTTGCCTAACTTTGACCGTAGCTGCGTTGCATTCTTCACACGTTGGACTAGTAGGGAACCGGCGGAACAATGTGACAAACGTCTGCGGGTGTTTTCTTATATATATATATATAAACAGATAGCTTCTCATGCACATTCAGGTGGAGGAGGTGCCGGTAGGCAATGTATAGATGCTGGCCAAAGATAACTTCCCCAGGGAAAGGAAGGGACCTTTGCATACATGATGTATGCAAGCACCTGACGAAGCCAAACGGCGAAACGCGTCGTGCAATAAAGAAATGAAGCATAAGTAATCTTGTCCTGAGTCTCTGGAGTGTGCGGTCCCTTCCTTTCCCTGTGGAAGTTCTCTTTTGCCAGCATATATATATATATATATATATATATATATATATATATATTAGAGCCACTGACTGCACGTTTGTGTGTGTGTTGTGTGCACGTATGCGTGTGTGTCTCTCTATGTGTGTGCTGTTATACTGTGTGTGGAGAGAGGGAGAGAGAAGGGAGACGGAGCACAGCGGAGGCGTTTGCTTAGAGACAGAGATCTCGTGTTGTGTTTATACTTTATAGCTATCTAGCTATATATCTCTTGTTGTGTTTATAGCTATCTAGCTATATATCTCGTGTTGTGTTTATTGCAGACTCCTCACTGAAACTTGCACTTTCAGTTTGGGCAACTCGAAAGCAAACTCCACATGCTCATTTACCTGCCATAGTGTCAACCTTTATGCCTGTGTCGGATCTGTGGTTAGACTGGCCTATTCGCCGATCCCGATATGACTCGATGACCAAATACAGTAAGGGCATATCTGGCAGTGTTCCACTACTGGTATCGGTATATCTCTATCCGACACCCATAAATCCGACAACCCAACCATAGACCCCCATACTAAAACTATCCCCCTAACCCTAACCGCACTCACAGGAGAGAGCTTTATGCAGTCTGAACATATAACCAGTGCAATGCAAGCCCTCAACTCTGTCAATTATCTGCCAATAGAAACAAGCTTCCTGCTTGGATTGAATCAGGTGTATGTGTATGGGCAGGGGTGAGGGGTTGAGCTTTTAATTAGGTGTGCAAGAAAGAGAGACAGGGGAGGTTATTAGGGCAAGCCAACTTCTGGTGTTGGATGAGAAGAGGTCAGGAACATGCGACAGGAGCTCGCTACAGTTAGTATTTTCTGATAGAGAGTTAGCTTACTCCAATCCACAGGCAGCAGAAATACATATTCACACGTATTGGATGCAAGAACATTGATTTCACTTTATGTTGATGGATGACGAAAAAATCATCATGCATATTCTGCAATGTGCTAAAAAACCATTAAAGATGGAGTGCCGTGATTCTTTTTCACCCTAAAACATGATCATCAGGTATATATAGGAGGTATATATAGGAGGAAGAGTTTTTTTTTTAAATCTCATTTTTATGTTCATTAAGTACGCCTGGTTTGGCGTGATTCACCAGAACTTTATTTTTATTATTCCATTGGCAGAGCACTAAAACAATTGTTCAAGGACACTTCAATCGGACACATGGCCGGACACATGGCCATTTCAGAGATTGACCCACCCGTGGATGTTTTGGTTATGAAACATTCACTCCAACCGCTAGATCACCTGAACTGTTCCTACTTGAAATTTATGATATTGTTGCCGTTGGGCCAAAACCTCGTAACTCCATATTTAGTAATTAAGTAAGGACATAAAAGAGAAATAGCATGGTATATTGTGTGGGAGTGTGGGATGTGAACCCATGACATGACCCATTATAAATACAATCCATTATGACCCCTGGTCACTGTGGCACATACTGCAGAGCGCATACACGGTTGCATCTACACCAGTGGTTCCCAAAGTGGGGTTCGGGGACCCCTAGGGGTCCTTGAGAGTTTCCAGCTAAATGATAAGGAACCCTTATGGGTCTGTAACTCAGAGAGTGTACAAATGGAAGCAAATTGATCCGTTAGGGTCAATTTCTACACTCTCAGAGTTAAATTAACATTGATTTTACTATATAAATTGGGGTCCCAGAGATTAAAAAAATGCCATTAAATGGTAGCAAGGGCAGAATCCATTTCTTGCGACCGACGCCGTCGCGACGGACCAGGTCCGTCGCGACGGCCGTCGGTCCGTCGGGAGGTCCGTCGGTCCGTCGGGGGGTCCGTCGGTCCGTCGGGAGGTCCGTCGGTCCGTCGGGAGGTCCGTCGGTCCGTCGGGAGGTCCGTCGGTCCGTCGGGAGGTCCGCCGGTCCGTCGGGAGGTCCGCCGGTCCGCCGGTCCGTCGGTCGTAACTCTGTCATTTCTCTACCGTTTTGGACGGGGGTGGTCTCATTTGAATCGTGTGGCCCCCCCGGGGGCGTCTATGGGGGTCTCGAGGTTCGGGGACCCCTGGGGGCCCCCAGGGACCCCCACATTGTAACTCTGTCATTTCTCTACCGTTTTGGACGGGGGTGGTCTCATTTGAATCGTGTCGCCCCCCTGGAGGTATCTATGGGGGTCTCGAGGTTCGGGGACCCCTGGGGGCCCCCAGGGACCCCCACATTGTAACTCTGTCATTTCTCTACCGTTTTGGACGGGGGTGGTCTCATTTGAATCGTGTCGCCCCCCTGGAGGTATCTTTGGGGGTCTTAAGGTTCGGGGACCCCTGGGGACCCCTGGGGACCCCCAAATGGTAACTCTGTAATTGATGTACCATTTTGAACGTGGGTGGTCTCATTTGAATCGTGTCGCCCCCCTGGAGGTTTCTTTGGGGGTCTCAAGGTTCGGGGACCCCTGGGGACCCCTGGGGACCCCCAAATTGTAACTCTGTCATTTCTCTACCGTTTTGGACGGGGGTGGTCTCATTTGAATCGTGTCGCCCCCCTGGAGGTATCTATGGGGGTCTCGAGGTTCGGGGACCCCTGGGGGCCCCCAGGGACCCCCACATTGTAACTCTGTCATTTCTCTACCGTTTTGGACGGGGGTGGTCTCATTTGAATCGTGTCGCCCCCCTGGAGGTATCTTTGGGGGTCTTAAGGTTCGGGGACCCCTGGGGACCCCTGGGGACCCCCAAATGGTAACTCTGTAATTGATGTACCATTTTGAACGTGGGTGGTCTCATTTGAATCGTGTCGCCCCCCTGGAGGTTTCTTTGGGGGTCTCAAGGTTCGGGGAATTGTAACTCTGTCATTTCTCTACCGTTTTGGACGGGGGTGGTCTCATTTGAATTGTGTCGCCCCCCTGGAGGTTTCTTTGGGGGTCTCAAGGTTCGGGGACCCCTGGGGACCCCTGGGGACCCCCAAATGGTAACTCTGTAATTGATGTACCATTTTGAACGTGGGTGGTCTCATTTGAATCGTGTCGCCCCCCTGGAGGTTTCTTTGGGGGTCTCAAGGTTCGGGGACCCCTGGGGACCCATGGGGACCCCCAAATTGTAACTCTGTCATTTCTCTACCGTTTTGGACGGGGGTGGTCTCATTTGAATCGTGTCGCCCCCCTGGAGGTTTCTTTGGGGGTCTCAAGGTTCGGGGACCCCTGGGGACCCCCAGGGACCCCCAAATGGTAACTCTGTCATTTCTCTAGCGTTTTGGACGGGGGTGGTCTCATTTGAATCGTGTCGCCCCCCTGGAGGTTTCTATGGGGGTCTCGAGGTTCGGGGACCCCTGGGGGTGCGTGCGTGCGTGCGTGTGCGCGTGCGTGCATGCGTATACGGGTGCTTGTGCGTGTGCGCTTGCGTGCATGCGTATACGGGTGCTTGTGTGCGCGCGCGTGCGTGCGTGTGCGCGTGCGTGCATGCGTATACGGGTGCTTGTGCGTGTGCGCGCGCGCGTGCGTGCGTGTGCGCTTGCGTGCATGCGTATACGGGTGCTTGTGTGCGCGCGCGTGCGTGCGTGCGTGCGTGTGCGCTTGCGTGCATGCGTATACGGGTGCTTGTGTGCGCGCGCGTGCGTGCGTGTGCGCGTGCGTGCATGCGTATACGGGTGCTTGTGCGTGTGCGCGCGCGCGTGCGTGTGTGTGCGCTTGCGTGCATGCGTATACGGGTGCTTGTGTGCGCGCGCGT